>NC_051157.2:177786542-177814042 GCF_013339745.2 Dermacentor silvarum
GTCCTCGAATGCTTCGCCCAAGAAGCTTCGCACCCCATCGAGTTCGAGGAGCGTAAGCTAAGCGCGCCGATGCGACTCGTTGCCGTCATACGGCTCAACGCCTGAGGCTAGCGCCACCCTACTATCACAAATACGGATAGCCGAACATGAACACCATGCTGCCCGAACGGAACAAATAAGTTACGTAAATCTAATAAAACATCTAATCTTCAAGAGAACCACTATGTCATTCCCACTGCACATACCACCAATTGGTGCACACTTTACAACAGTTGTCGCCGTTTGACTGCAGAAAATCACCACGCTTCGTGAGAATGATCCTCCCGAAAAATAATGCTCCGTCTAACGTCACGTTCAACTGGTGCTTTTTTCTACGCTTCGTTGCGCTGAAACACTGCGACAAAAACTATTGACGCAATTATCAGGGAGCTCTTCTTACTCGAAGATACGCCGCCAGTTCTGATTCTTGGTTGGGTGAGTAGACCCACAGCTTTGGCTGCAGCGTTTGTAGCTGGCGAAAAGTTTGCATGGGCTTCAATTAGGATCAAATAACTAAGGCAGGAAGGGAGACTCGAGAAACCGCTGTGAAAACTTGCTATTATAACACACGCACACAGTTCCTGGTGTAGATGAGCATATGTACTAGTGCGCGTAGTTTCTCCTTTATGTGGTCCAGTACTGGGTAATTTCTTAGTGTCCAGAACATTTCTTCGAATACTTCATTAAATCTGCATGTAATAGGTGCTAATGCTACTCTAATTCAAATGCAAGTCAACACCTGCCTGCATGACGCTGCCAAAGAATACGCACTCTCTTACAAGTGCGATAAATAGGAGCTGTGGAATATAACAACATCCAGTGTTTAGCGCATTCAATGAGTCTTGGAGGGCACCCCTGTTGCAATGTATGAGAAACATGCAGAACTTGCCTCGTGTTTCGCCGGAGTTGTCGGTGCTCGCGTTGTTGAGAAATGCACCGCCACCTGTCGCCGCAGAGTTTCCAGCTAGCGCCGACGAAAAGGAAGACCTGCGAGGTGGAGATAAGTGGAAGCTGAGCACCCTGACGCTGACAATACTCTAATATTGTAGCACTCTTCAATGAGGCACACTAAACAAACTGGCTTATTCTGGGTGAACTTGTGCCCGGAAATTCGAGACTAAAACACATTCACACAATTCACAGGCAGAATTAACAGGAGTTTGTTTCACAATCAACCACGTCCCTAGACCGAACACACGCGCAGTCGTGTACGAGAGGCACGCGCTGTCTCGCAATGCGTGAGGCGTTGCTGGTGCTCTTCTAATGGCGGTGCAATGAGACGCTTGGAAGGATACCTCGCGAGAGTGCTCGCAACTGGCATGTGGAGAGATCTCTCCGGCAATATGCCCCGCCTCCTTTACAAATGAAGTATAATAAATGAGAAGCATTTCTTGGCGAACATTTGCCACTTTGACATTATCTATCTATCTATCTATCTATCTATCTATCTATCTATCTATCTATCTATCTATCTATCTATCTATCTATCTATCTATCTATCTATCTATCTATCTATCTGTCTGTCTGTCTGTCTGTCTATCTATCTATCTATCTATCTATCTATCTATCTATCTGTCTGTCTGTCTACCTATCTATCTATCTACCTATCTATCTAGCCGCCTACGTCTTGGGGCTCTCAAGGTCGTATCTTAACTAGGTATTTACCAAAATTGGCATAGTATGACAATAGTGTATGACGAACATAATGATACGTTATGACATGAATATCATGTCATGTGTGTCATGTAGGTCATGAAACAGCTGCCTAAGTCTTGGTGCTCTCGTGGTCATATCGTTCACTTGGTATTACCAAAATTGGCATAGAATGACAAGCGCGTATGACGAACACAAATGATAGGTCCTGACATGAATGTCATCACATGCGTGTCATGTAGGGCATAAAGCAGCCGACTAAAATAGTAAGAAGATTAACAATCAAGAACGACTGAAATGGGTTAGGACGTGGGTACTAAGTGAAGGAAAATCTGAAGGATGATATTAGAAGGCATAGTCATGAGCATGACTCAGAAAAAATTGCAATAACTGAGCCAAAAAAAGATTAACACTCAAAAAAAGAAAACACTGAAATGGGTTCTGACGTGGGTACTTAGTGAAGGAAACACTAAAGGATGATGGCAGAAGGCAAAGTCATGAGCATGACTCATCAGAAGTGACAATGACTCAGCGAAAAAGATTAACACTCAAAAACCACCGAAATGTGTTCTCACGTGGTTACTAAGTGAAGAAAACACTAAAGGATGATGACAGAAGTCATAGTCATGAGCATGACTCACCAGGAGTGACAATGACGAAGGAAAAAAATCGCTGAAAAAACAATGAAGTGGGTTCGGACGTGGGCACTAAGTGAAGGAAACACTAAAGGGTGGTGTTAGAAGCCATAGTGATGAGCATGACACATCAAAAATTATAATGACTCAGCGACAAAACATTAGCACTAAAAAACCAATGAAATGGGTTCGAATGTGGTACTAAGTGAAGGAAAAGGTAAATATTGATGGTCGAAGTCATAGTCACGAACATGACTAAGGCTTTCTCCTTAAGGTCTCTTAGGCATAGTTTAAGGGACTCCTCAGGACCCACGACATGAAAGTCATGAGATGCGTGTCATGTAGGTCATGAAACAGCCGCCTTAGTCTTGGTGCTCTCATGGTCGTTCAGTTAACTTGGTATATAGGCTCCCCGCACACTGCTTCGCACACATCGATTCCCAGAGGGCGTGGGCAGTGGCGTAGTCAGAAATTTTGTTCGGGGGGGGGGGGGGGGGGCTCAGGTTGCAGCGCGGCCTCCTCCTTATAGAATTTGTCGAGGGATCAAATGCCCTGAATAATAACTGCATTGCCAATTCCATTGTATATTAGATGCTGCAAACGAATTATTGAACGTTATGCACTATCCGTTAAAATATGTATGTTTTCAAAACAGAATATATTCGTATGCCCCAAAAATTGTGGCAGAAATAACTGATATCAATGCTTCCGTGTTTTTTTCTAAATAATAAGTAAAGAAAACATCACATGAACTTTAGAACTATTGACCCTTTTCGCGGAGCAGTTTGTTTTAAAGAAACGAGATGGCGCTCACGGCGGCGCGCCATACCTCTCTTCAGCGACCGCGCACGAATACGAAACCATTGCCGATTCTACCTTGCTTCTGTGCGATCAGCTGTCGGAAATGCAACTGAGTTTTCGCTAACACACTGTGCTCCAATCATGCTAGATTGAATAATGTGGATTGAAGACGTGTGCAGTAGTTGGCTGCAAAATAGTGACTGGCATGTTAAGGAATAGACTGAATCTGTGTGGCGAAGTTCGCGGACCGCTGCCGCAACTGTCCGAACGTGTTACCGGCACTTCGTGATGTACAGCTTTCCTAGAGGATACAGAAATTTGCTCATCCGCCAGCCTTGTATCGCTAACCTTCAAAGAAAGGGCTTCTTCCCCAGAACGTCGGCAACAGTGAGTACCACTCGTTAAACAATGACAAAGGGACTAGCGCCGCTTCCTGTCATAGTAAGTTTCGCGCACGTTATCTATACGCATCTGTCCAAATGGCAGGAAAACTTACGCCCACTCTATCGCCGACGTATCGAAGAATAAGTGAATGGACGCACACTTGAATATATGCGCACTGTATACACACAATAAATGACGGACTACACCTATGGCGCACCAATGGTCGAAGCTGAATGTTTCGTGACGGTCCACAAGAGTAAGCAAGTTACTAGCTGTAATATATATTTGCTACAAGGTATTACAATGTACAAAACAGCTACGTTTCAAGCCTTGTGCGCAGCAAGAACAAATCTATCAGATTCGAAACTGAGCACACCCGCGAGCGATTAGGCAGAAAATAATCATATAGTGGCCGCATCGAGGAACTTCACTGAGTCAGAAACCGACAAGCCACTGCTTAAAAATATTTGCCGAATAAAGAACAAAGAGCAAAACACACTAATCCTGACTGAATTCATAATCGCAAAGCTTGGAATGCATATTTAGCCCCGCTTTTAGAAGAAGCACCATATAATCTGCCTGCGCCGTTTGGACATAGCTCAATCAGCTCCGAAAGCGCTTTTGCATGTTCTCTGAAGCTGTGAGCAAAGCTTCGTGTCGTCCACCTAGTCACCGTCTACGATATCTCCGAAAACAGAGGTTTTATGAGCCGCGCCGGCGTCATACACTTCCATTGTAAACAAGGAGGCAATGGAGGCAGTTGAGGCAAGCAATGGACGCGTCACCACGTGATCAAATATGGCAGCGCCCACGGGATCGCCGCGAAAAGGGTCCATATCAGTTCGAAACCAGCAAAGCAGTTCCTGCAGCTTATATGGAAAATGTAAAGGCCATGAAATGAATAAGTTGAGGACAAATATTTTGATGAATCTTTGTCGTTCAAGAACCTTGTTTACATTTTTCTACATATGCAACGGCCAGGAAGAAACCTCAATGACGCTATCCCTCGTTGCAATTGATTGCGCAGGAGCAGCTGTAATTCGTCGTGTATTGTAATTACACCGAGCTAATACTCGCAACAGTGAGTACAAATAAAAAGTGGGACTTCTGCAAAGTATATATTAGAAATGCGAAGATACAACTCGCTAAAGGGCAATAAAAGAGTCGCTGGAAACAAAGTTCACTGCTTGTGTACACAAAACCTCGCAGTAAGATATTTAAAAATACGTATGAGTCTCCAATAAATCTACGTATTTAAGCAAACGTCAGCGTATATAATGTGTCAAATACGACTAATAAACATGTTGCTCAGTCACAGATAGTAAACTTTGCGCACAGAAAGACAGATGATCCTGGCAAGAACATAACTATGATCGCAGAAATCGTGATATGTACTTGGGCCATGCAGCGGTCGCGACAGTGCCATGTGGGTAGAATAATAGAGGAATAATGCGTAAATCAGTACGAAAATGTGTAATTTAACTGCTGCACAACGCCAACAATTATTCTGCACCCAAAATCAAAGGAGGGTATTCCTTCGTTTCAAAAAGAAATAAAAGCAGGCAGCTGAAAAGGAAAGAAAAGGACAAACGAAGCCCACAGATGATGCGGTAAGTTGAACTACCCAATATCCGAGTGTTTTTGGCGAACGCCGCGTGGGCCGGGCTTTCAATGAGCAAGGTCGGTCAAAATTGGTTATTGGTATCTACGTAATTTTTGTATTCGCGTGATAATTTTGATCATGATGCTAACTGCTAGAATAAACGGCCAAAATTTCTGCGGTTTTAATAGCTAATGAGCGGTCATACGTTTTCATAATTAAGAACTTATGGACCAGGAGAAACAGTGCTTTTTACTTGCATTGATTTTTGCTGCTTCGCTATCTAAAGGACAAACTTCTCTCGGTGGGAAAGTTGAGCGAAGCGGTCACGTTGATGCCGACGTCTCTGTGGGTGTATAGAAGCGCCAGCCTAACCATGCGTTCCACAAACATTGTAGAGCGCAAGTAGTTTTTTAGTAAACTCTTGTTTAAAAAAATATTCTCTCTGCGCTGGCAGTGGTCACTGGAAGGGTGACTAGAAGCTGCAGCAGTATTTACACATTTACATAGAACCTGCTGTCGCAGTGAGAGATGGGCATCTATTCTGATGCTAAAACCTAAAACACTCCATTGATGTCGTTGGCACACTTGTTTAGGTACCTTGCAGAAACCGTAGGCTGTTCGATTCCAGCGATGTCCGTCGTTTCATCAGGAAGTATGGAGAAGTAGCCTGCTTTTGAATCTAAGCTTTCTTTGATAATGTCACCATAAAGTTCTATAATTTGGTTTTGTGCGTCTGGGCTTAAATACGAGGCAATACTGGGGCAACTTTCCAAATGGTTTTTCAGATATGTATCTCCATAATCAGCTCACATGCGAAGAAGCACTCTGAAAATGCCTGTATTTTCAGCAGGGGCATTGCTTAAATCCATAGGGCCCCTGTCCCTGTGGCCACGGAGTGCCAGACCTTGTCGCCCGCAAAAAAAAAAAATCCTCAATATTAGGCCGTTCACTTTCTTCTGTTTTCTCATATTTTACTTTGCCTGCCCTGGTCCAGCTGATCAATCACATTGGGCACGCTTCCTGAAAATGTTTGGAGAAAATTATCAGCTGCTAGCTGACAGTCACGGTGATATTTAGTATTTTCGTGTGTGTGGGAGATTGCGAGCGCGCGCTTCCATTTATACAACGGCTTGGACACGAGCGTTCCAGTGAGCGCATGTTGGCCCAAGTTTATAAGAACATTAACCCCATACAGTTCTAGAATTGAAAATCTTTTAAAGCATGCCTTTGGAAATTTCAGCGCCCCTTTCGCGTCAAAAGTTATGAGAACTCTATACCCATAAAGTTTCGTAATTGAAATCCATGCGCTCCGTGTATTCCGCGGCCACTGCGAGATGCCGCAACGCGCCCGCTCGCTATTGAAAAGCCGTTGAAAGTTTGTGCTCGGATGGGGCTCCTTGCGTTACGTGACTCCAGGTGCAAGGGCGTTGTCTCGAAATCCAGCCCGAGTTCGCAATGCTCGTGCCGAAATGTCTTTTCGAGCGTGAAAAGGACATTGTACACAAAATCCAGAATGATTACCGGCGTCGGTGGTAGTTTTGGTCGGCGGTGCATGCCAGCACGAAAAAATTTCGGGAGGGGCTGAAGCCCCATCAGCCCCGCCCCCCCCTGGCTACGCGCCTGGGCGTGGGATATGCCGGCTTTTAGGGGCGAAGCAAAGTACGAGCCTTGTCCCCTCGTCCGTAGCTCCGGTTTGCATGAAGGTGCGCGCTAGGGGCGCTGCGGTGCACAAGGGCTATATATGCGCTGTATGTACTGTACAAATGTGCAGTATATATATATATATGTACTGTACAAATGTGTATATATATATATATATATATATTGTTACAAGCACGGGGAAAAGGGGTTTATTTAGGCGTGCTAGAGCAGGAACAGCAGGCTGCGAACAGCAGGAATGGACGCTGCACAGTCGTCCTTCTCCTCTTTCTCCTTTTGATCCGCACGTCCCTTTTAAGCACTTGGACGCAACATACCTCCCCTCGCAGACAAAGCCCACTGGGCGAGTCAACTGGCTTGTCGTGGCGTGCATGATTTCAACCTGGCGACATGCGCGACTTGTGTCCGAGCAGAGCGTCGACCAGTGTTCGTGAGGCGCGCGAGAGTGTACTTCACGTCGCTGATCTTCTCGATGACAACATACGGTCCCTCGTAGTTTGCCAGCAGCTTTTGGCACAAGCCGCGCTTCCTTGTGGGAGTCCAAAGCCAAACGAGATCACCAGGATGATATGTAACAGGCCGATGTCGTGCATCGTAGCGTGCTTTGGAGTTTTCTTGCGACGCCAAAGTCCGAAGACGCGCAAGTCGCCGAGCTTCTTCAGCGAGGCATAGCGTATCCGCGACCGCAGGATTGTCGTGGTGGTAAAAAGAGAGGACAGTGTCGAGCGTATACCGGGGCGGGCGAGCATATAGAAGGAAGAAGGGGCTGTAACCGGTTGTCTCATGTTTGGCGGTGTTGTATGCGTAAGTAATAAACGGTAGAACTTCATCCCAATTCTTATGATCGGACGCAACATACATGGAAAGCATATTCGTGATCGTTCGATTAGTGCTCTCAGTGAGGCCATTCGTTTGCGGATGATACGGCGTCGAGTGCCCGAGGTGCGAGTCACATAAATGTAGAAGCTCTTCCACGATGTTCGCTGTGAATTGACGTCCCCGGTCGCTTATAATAACACAAGGCGGTCCATGTCGCAGAACAATAACGTGAAGTAAAAAGAGCGATACTTCGATGGCAGTGGCTGATGGTATAGCCGCCGTCTCGCAATAGCGCGTTAAATAGTCGGCGCAGACAATGATCCAGCGGTTCCCCTTAGATGACTGAGGAAAAGGTCCTAACAGGTCAATTCCAACTTGCTGAAAGGGCAAGCTTGGAGGCGGCACAGGTTGAAGGAGACCAGATGGGGCAGTGGTTGGACGTTTCCGACGTTGGCACTGTATGCAGCTGGCGACATACAACTCAACCGAATGTCGCATCCGGGGCCAGTAAAAACGTTCTTGAATGCGATAAAGGGTGCGCACAGTGCCTAGGTGACCTGAGGTAGGGTCATCGTGCATAGCCCGAAGGATTGCTGGCCGGAGACGCTCCGGCACCACTAGAAGGAAGCGTGCCCCCGTGCTTGAGTAGTTCCTTTTGTACAGGAGCCCGTCACGTACACAGTAGCTGCTTGTTGCAGTAGAACGGGCGGAAGTGAAGAGTGGCTCCAATTTGGTGTCTGTCCGTTGCTCTGCTTTGAAGGCATCGATATCAGGAAAAGCGGGTGTCACAGAGGCAACGAGATGATCAAAATCGTCTGCGTCGCAGTCCGTCGTGGTAAGCGGCATACGGGAAAGGCAGTCTGCGTCAGCATGTTTTCGGCCACTCTTGTAGGACACAGTGAAGTTATATTCCTGCAACCTCAAAGCCCAACGCGCAAGGCGACCACAAGGGTCGCGAAGGTTCACGAGCCAGCACAGGGAATGGTGGTCTGTGACGACTAGGAATGGGCGTCCGTACAAGTAAGAGCGAAATCGCTGAACAGCAAAGATTACAGCGAGGCATTCTTGCTCTGTCACTGTGTAATTGCGTTCAGGTTTGCTTAATGAGCGGCTTGCATAAGCAATCACGTGCTGACGGTCGTCATAGCGTTGGACCAAGACGGCACCCTGACCAACGCCACTAGCATCTGTGTGGATTTCTGTCGGCGCAGTTGGATTGAAGTGGCGAAGGATATGTTGGGAGGTCAGCAGGAACTTCAACTGACGAAATGCAGAATCACACTCGGGTGTCCACTCAAACCGTGCATCTTTATGTAGCAGATTTGTCAGAGGATAGGCGACGTCAGCAAAACCAAGAATAAATCGGCGAAAGTAAGAGCAAAGGCCCAGAAAACTACGAAGTTGCTTCACTGACTGCGGTGCACTGAATGCCTCAACAGCTGCCGTCTTGAGGGGATCAGGCCGGATACCATCTTTGTCAACAAGATGGCCCAGCACAAGGGTTTGACGGTCACCAAAGTTGCATTTCTTGGAGTTCAGAACCAGACCAGCGTTCTTGATGCAGTCAAGGACAATATCCAGGCGGGTATTGTGCCCATTGAATGTGCGCCCGAATATAACAACGTCGTCAAGATAGCACATACAGATGTTCCACTTTAACCCACGCAGAATGGTGTCCATGAACCGTTCAAAGGTTGCTGGAGCGTTGCACAACCCAAATGGCATCACATTGAATTCGAATAATCCATCCGGAGTTATGAAGGCTGTTTTCTCCTTGTCTGCCGGGTGCATCGGGATTTGCCAATATCCTGAGCGTAGGTCCACTGAAGAAAAATAAGAGGCCGAATGAAGGCAATCAATTGCATCATCAATCCGGGGCAGCGGATAGACATCCTTCTTAGTCACGGCGTTTGATCTTCGATAATCGACGCAAAATCTCCAGTTACCGTCTTTCTTTCTGACGAGTATGACCGGAGCTGCCCAAGGACTCGAGGACTCTTGTATTATCCCATTTTTCATCATGTCACTCACTTGTTCCCCGATTATCTTGCGCTCGTTAGGCGAGACGCGATAAGGCTTTTGCCTGATCGGGCGCACAGATCCCGTATCGATAGTATGGCGTGTTCGATACTCGGGAATCGAGAACGCTTTGTCCGGCTGCGCAAAGTCAAACACTGACAGATGCTTAGAAAGCGTATCCACCAAGGTATGACGCTCCCTTGTGCTGAGCGACTTGTTTATCATAGACAGAAGCTTTTTGTCCGAGACGTGGCGAAGGTCAGCAGGTTCACACGGTGGGTCTGTTAGTACGGCTATGGACGAAGACGTGTAGTAAGGCAGGATGCAGCTAAGGTTTCGGCATGGTTGGAGTTTCTGACGATGGTAGCTTTCGTAGGCGGGTTGCACGTGTAGGGCATTTGTATGCCAGATGTCCCAATCCATGACATTGGTAGCAGACAGCTTGAGCTAGGTCTTGGCCACTACGATAGGCTGGGGCACCGTACTGTGTCGAAATAGCTGCATACGTAGCTTCTAGTTGATTCGTGGGCAGCTCTGAAATGCGTGGTTTTGATGTTGCACCTCGAGGGGACAGTGGAGCCGATGATTCTGGGTGAGGCTGCTGACGTTCTACAGGCTTAGAGTTACGAAATGACTTCGGCGGCGGAGGCCTAATGGAACTGACAAAAGGCGACGGACTTACGTTAGCTTGGATATGGCGTGCACTCTTGTCGAGGCTTGTGCAGGTGGTAATAAAACCAGCTACCGTGGGCGGCCTGTTGGCTGCGATGGCGGCAAGGATGTGTTGTTCGCGTAAGGCATGCAGCAGATAATCGATCTTTTGGGCATCGGAGAGCTTGGCGGGGCAACGCTTAATTACTCTCAACTTGGCAAAGGCATACTGGTGCAAGCTTTCGGATGGTGCCTGGGATACTTTCATAACTTGCTCTTGCCTCTCGATGAGGGACAATTCTGTGCAAAAAGTTTCCTTGAGGGCCGCGCTCCATGTGGCCCAGGTTGCGTACTGGTTCTCGAACGCGAGATGCCAGTTTCGTGCAGTACCTTCCAGCTTGCTAGCGGGTATCAGGCGTGTGGTGGCATCGTCCCACGAAACAAGCTGCTGCACTCGTCGCACGCCATTAAGCCATACATTAGCACTGTGGCTGTGAGAGCCGTCAAACTGCGGCATGGAAAATGACAAATTCGGTAGTGTAGTCACTGTTGCTGCGGTTTTTCAAAACAACAGGACTGAGTGACCGCCTATGATCCGGACTGAGTGACCGTCAGTGATAGAGCAGAGATCTGTACCTACGTCGGCGATATCCACAGCGGACTTTCTATTCTTCTCTTAATCTCTCTCTCCCCTTTTCCCTTCCCCCAGTGTAGGGCAGCCAACCGGGCTCAGTCCTGGTTAACCTCCCTGCCTTTCATTAAATCATTTCCTCTCTCTCTCTCATATGAATGTTAAAGTGATTTCATTATTTTATTCACATTTATTGGCTTCATGTTTTTGAGTTGTATACAGAGGAGGTTCAGTTATAACTTTTATGGCTGCTTATATCTTGCAGTTTTTCTGCATATATGCTGCCGCAATAATTTATCTGGAATGCATAATCATCCAGTCTCATTTGCTGTTCTGCCTTACCTTTTCTGGTGTTTTCATTCCTGTCTTAATGCAACCACTGTAATGACCATATTGCGTGGGTTAGTGTATTTAGCTTTACATTCTTTTTTTCTGTCATGCTGCTTTCTTTTTTTTTTTCAGACACGATGGCTCTCTAGTATGGGGGGCTGGGTCTTAAGATGCTTCATTGCGGGCATCCTGCCCAGCATTTTCAGACAGGTTGTATGGAAAGTTCAGCACTCAAGGCCAGTCGCAGAAAAAGTGCCTCGGACCCGCATGTCTAGAGCGTCATTGAAAGGCACATTAGAGGGATGTTGTTTGACACGTCACTCCACTAACCCTTTAAAACTAAGCCGCCGAGGGTGACGAGGCCGCCTTTGACGAAGATAGGTCCTCCTATCGAAATGTTGGCCAGCCTTTCTGAGGCACCTTATCCCTGTTTATAATCCTTATTCCTCGCAAGCCGTAAGTATAGTGACTCTTACTCCCGAAAGTCATGGCGTCCAGAATAAAAAAAAATGATAGACACATTCTGAAAAAAATTGTCATCTACCCAGTGTAGCTACAGTTGGGTGGACGGCAATTTCTTACATAAAACTCCCTCCCCCTTTATATTCCCTAGAAATGAGTTTCCACAAATTTTATTTATTATTCGCAGAGCTGTTCGTATGTGACAATGATACGGCTATCAGCCAAAACTGCTGATACTGTGTGTCACTTGCATTGTTTCAATAGATGGTTTTGTTATTCCAGAAACTATTCGAAGCTTTCCCACGTGGAAAAATGTGACAACCGATGCCATTCGCTAAGCAGGAGCCGCCTGGTTGAAGAATTGCAGTTTTCGATCGGGTAAGAAGTTGGCAAGTTACGTTAAGCTTATTGTTCAGTTATTTTGATTCAGCAATTTAAACTACACAAATGTTATTGATTAAGTCAGAATCGTGTAACATGTTTACATCTCAATAAAACTGTGTGTTTGTTCTACATAAGAATTAAGCGAATGAGCCAACTCAATAATATCTTGTCTTAGAGCTCTAAACTCTACTTTGACCAACTGTCACATGTGATCTTCAAATACCTATTGACAATGGTCAGATAACGTCCAAGGGCCATCTAAGCATGCTGTTGCTACATAATGATTTACTGTGGTCACAAGGAAACTTGTATACATTATGCAATATTGTATTTTAGGGACAAATAATTTTGGGAACTACAAGTAGAGTAAGTAGAGTTGTAATTGGTGTTCAAGGTCGCTTTCCAACAAGATGCACAGTAAATAAAAAAAGCTATACCGACGATTAACTTCCAAGCAGAAAAGAATTTGAAATATGCTTTGTGTGAACCTGAATCGGCATTTTAAATTATAGAGTGAATTATACCGGCTTCTCGCATTATGCTAATCCATGCACTTTTATATTTTTAGTCCCTGAATTATGATACAGGTTAGCGTTGTATTTGTTTTTATGCCATTGCTCAATCTTGCGAGGACAGCCACTGAAAAGCGAGGATTAAAAGAAGAAACTATGCATTGTGAGTGTTAATTGAGCTCCTAAAATATTGTGACTTCATAACGTGCATGGAATCAGTTCGATATTGCTTGAAAATCGTGTGTGCATTACCGGAACTATAGTGTTATATACCCTTGACAGTTGTCAAGGGGGAACATTATCTTTTTATATAGTGTCTTTGCTATTTTTTAATATGTAGAGATTATTTCTTAATCATGTTTATGCTAAGCAGTCACCTCTTATTTGCTGGTTTTATTCTAAACAGGTCTGCTCTCCACCCCCCTCCCTTTTTTTTGACTGGCGCAGATTCTTCAAACGCTACCAGCTGACCTGCCTTTCTTCGTCCTCCGTAGTCCTGTACCTTAGTCTTGTTAGCATGGGGATGAGGGGTCAGTTTTTCTAGACATGCCCATTATAATATATGTATTCTACTCAATCAATGCAAAGAATCACATGTCATTCATTATCTACATATAAATTTAGTCATAGTCAATAGAAAGCAAGCAGATGTACATAATTTGCAAGAATAGAAATGCCTATTTTGCCAATTTTCCTGCCTCCTAAACATTGTTATGAATTGCTGGCTATGGAAAACGCGTTTTACAGTAAATTCACAAGATGTCTTTTCAATGTGCCTCATTCAACACCCTTGTGTGCTGCTTGTATTTTTCTTGTGTTACCAGTGTACCGAAATTTCTCATGTGCTGTTCACTTTCAAAGTGTTATGCTGTTGCGAGAGTATTCATTCGTGAATAATTTCATTTTGCTGCAGAAGTGACACGGATGCTTTATGTGCACATGTTTGCGTGTCATACACGTTCTCTCACTCTTATACCGTCACTAATTTTATTCCAAACTGTGGAATCTACACAGGTGCTTTAATAATGTATGCCTATGCAAAAGCATGCATTTACCCCAAAATACTGAATGTTTTTCAGATTAGTTGATTTTGGCGTGTTTTAGTTTTGACGTTTATACCAGACGTATTCAATACATGTACATATGTTAGAAATCCCAAATCATAACACTGGTTCCAAGAAAAGCATAACAGTACCAGTGATCTGCATTAGCGCACGAATAACATTATTAACCTTTTTTTACAGTGCATAATATTTTTTTCGGGCAAGCAAAATAAGCCTTCAGACAGGTGAGTTCAACACATAGTCTAACGAAAAGCTTGCCAAGACGTCTCCAAGACGAATGCGGAGGGAGCATTAGCTTGGCTTCAGGAGCGCTGGCGGAATTGTAGGGCTATTGCTCAGCTTGTACACAGCGGATTGTAGACACCCCTTGGCCTTGCACAAGACCAAATATAAACGTCTACGATATTCACAAATGCGAATTTTCACAGCAGCTGTTTGGGTGTTCTGGATTCGCGATATATTGTGGCAACGAATTGGTTTCTGAACGACAGGGTCCTCTCGGCGGCGGCGCTGAGCCTCTGCTTCGGCAGCTTGTTTAGCAGTAGCGGCAGACGAAGCATTTCCACCGGTTGCGTTGTTCATTGTTCAGAAAGAAAGTGTGAACACGCGAACGCGTGGCTTCCGCGGAGCTTATTCTGTAGCGGTGGTGGCGCAGGCGAAGAAGCGCATGCGTAGTGGGTCCAAAGCCCACCACAGCGCTTTGTTTCCATATATGGTATCGGTGGACCCGCTCGCCGAAAGCCTGGTCACCGCCGTGGAGCACGTCTCGCGCGGCACTCTGCTTTCCTCCTCACCATTTCGCCATACTCTCCTCCGCTTTCCTGTCGTGCTCTCTTCGCTCTCGCTGTCTTTCATACGCCGTTGGGCTCCGCGTTCGCTCTTTCATCATTCGCTGTGCTCGTTCGCTCGATTACGCCAAGGGCACTCAAAGAAGCAATGGGCGCCTAAAAGCTGCGTTCTAAAAGAAAGAAAAAATAAAAATAAATGAGAAAGTTGGGTTGTCAAACGCCACATCTGGCACAGCAAATCCTTGAGGCCTGGGAAATAGTCCGATTAGTGACACATGTGTTAGGAAGCCTTCGATTACTCTGCCAAACAAATTGTTTTTCATGTTTGTTGACATTGCTTGGGTTGTGCGCATGCTCTGCATGTACAGCAATGCCGGGTGTTTCTGTGAAGGCCATAATTTTTAAAAATCACGTGGGACAGATAGCGAAATTCTAATCTTTCAACTAGATTGATCAAACAGGCGGATAATATTTGCAGGGGAAGTTGACCAACGAAGAAAAATCGCTAAATAAATTTTTACGTGATAAACTTACCACACATATTGTAATTTACAAATTGTAGCCAGGGAGTTCGCAAATCGGATTCAATTATGCGTTCTCAGGATGGCACCAGTTTCAAAATATTAATTCACAAGCTTATACACCCGTGTACTTAGATTTAGGTGCACGTTAAAGAACCCCAGGTGGTCAAAATTTCCGGAGTCCCCCACTACGGCGTACCTCATAATCAGAACTGGTTTTGGCACGCAAAACCTCATAATTTAATTTATTTTTCGAATGAATACATTGGCGGTCCAGTTACTTTTGTGCGTCAATGCATAAAAGGATGTGTTGGTAAAAAAAATGTAAGTGGAACAACAGAGAATTTTTGCCGCAAGTTTGATGACGTATATTTCGAAACGATTTCATCCACAGAAATTTTGTTCAAGATGATATGACTTGCAGTCTAACCGGATACAATTTGTAAATTGCAATATGTGCCCTAATATTCGAACTTTCTATCGATTCTTGTTATTTAGTTGATTATGCATTTCGATTTCTCACGCAAGTGTTGTCAGCCTCTTCGTCTAGACTAAAGACAGAAATTGCAGTACTTAATTGTCACAGGAGATATAAAAAAATATGTTTGCTCAAACGCCTGGTATAGTAACAGTGTTTTTAACTCCCGTAACCGTTGAATTTTCCACTTAGCCGAGCACATGAGAGCTGGACCCTCCAGCATGTAGCGGTGCACGGCTTAGAAGCCGTGTCTGGGGGAAAGGGTGATCCAGGGGGTTGTGCCGATGCCGGGTGTTCAGACCTTTAAGGCCCCCAGCAGAGGCAGCACACTTCTTTGTCCTCTGCTTCACTTAGATGGCACCTCCAGACTGACCCATCTGGAGGAAATCGGCAGTCGCCTTTTCCTGTCCACCTCAATCTTCGTCTTGCCCTCTCACTTTCAATCTTTCCTGTCTTCTACTCACTTCATTTTACTTCTGATTTTCTTGGCGGCAAGGGTTCACCTTGTATAGTACATCCTGTCATGGGTTTATATATATATATTAGGTTATAGTGGCGATTCATAGCTGGCGTCTGCCAGTATTCTTCCAACCTAGTAGCGTCTCCTTGTCTGGCTCGGTGGTGGGTGGCTACCATCACCACCCAATTTTCCATGGCTTACATGGCACACGCTTTTCCTCCCTTCACGATCGCCCCCTAAAAAGAGGACGCACCGAAGCAACTTTCCAGTTCTTTTTGAAACAAAAGCAAGACACATTCCGAAACTAGCATGTCCTTCACAATGAAGGCAACACAACTGTAAGAAAACTGTCAAATTTCCTAGTATCTAAATGCCTAGCAAACACGATTGGACCTGGCTACAAAGCCTCAAAGATGGCAGGCGGAGACCTCTTCTTTGAAGTGACAAAGAAAGAACAAGTTGAAGAGCTCGCTAAGCTCAACATCGTTGATATTAACGTGACAGTCTCTGCACATCACTCGTTCAACACAAGCAGGTGAGTACTATCAGAAGACATCCTGAACCTTAGTGACGAAGAGGTCCTCGAAGGATTCCAAGAACAACAAGTAATTAAGGTACAAGCTGTGCCCATTGGGTTAAGGTACCATTGCTGTGCCCAATTCACTTGAAGCAAGAAATTTGAAAATCAACGCTCAACCATACATGCCAAACCCTTGGCGGGTTCTTGCGCCGAAAAAAGGACAGGCAACCTAAATGGCTACAGTCCTTGGGTACAAATATATTTATGTATCCTTAGCATGTGCGCTTTAACACAGACAACACAAATTTTTTACTCGATAAGAGTACATGAATAATTCAGTGGAATGGCAGGGGCCTATTTATTAATCTATAAATCAAGATCTACTTAAGGAATATCAGCCAAGGTTGTTCTGCGTTCAAGAAACACATTTAAAGTCAACACACAACAACTTTTTCTGGCAATACATAGTTATTCGGTAAGATTCAAATAATGCCAATTCGTCTTCAGGCGGTGTGGCAATTACAGTCCAAAGTTCAGTTCCATGGCAGCATATATTGCTCCAGAGCTCATTCGAGGCACTGTCTGTTCGGGCAAGATTCTTAAATCAACTTATAACTATTTGCTCCATATACAAGGTGTCAAAGCTATCACGCAGCACGATTTAAAAAAAGAGGAACGGCGTTACGCGAAGCAAACCTTGTGCATATTGTTTCCAGTACAGTGGAGTAGCCACAAGCAATTTTTTCGTTGCTGACATTTAATTAGCTAATTGTTATTAATTATCTAACTCGAGAACTACTGTCTTAATTATCAAAGTGTCAATGAGAAAATTGTAGAGCAACATGAAAAACTCCCGATACAGCTTTCTGTTACTCAATACGTGCTACATAAATGTGTTTTTCCGAGCGTGAAAGAAGCCTGCGAATACACGCAAAATTGCCGCGGGACTGGCCGCTCGAAGAATTTTGCGTGTATTCGCAGGCTTCTTTCACGCTCGGAAAAACACATTTATGTAGCACGTATTGAGCAACAGAAAGCTGTATCGAGATTTTTTCATGTTGCTCTACAACTTTCTCATTGACACTTTCATAATTAGGAAAGTACTTCTCGAGTTAAATAATTAATTACAATTAATTAAGTAAATCTCAGTAACGAAAAAATATCACAGCATATCCACGGGGTGACTGATGATGAGTGGGCGAAGCTCCGGAGGGAATCATCGGATCTCCCGGTTAAGGGGACGCTAGCACAAACGCATTAGAAACGTGCAGTACTCTCTAGTAAGGGGGAGCGGCCACAGCGTCTTACGCAGCCATTTACACATGCCGGAACGTGCACCGCGTTTGCCGACGCCATCCCATGACTGCTGAGAGAGTATACCCACCGTATTCATAAACGCTCCTCGACTTGAACTTGACTTGCCACCGCCTTGGGCAGCGCGTTCGAAACGCGTTGAAGGTAAGGCGGAGAGGCCACAGCGTCTTACACCAGCTTCTTACACGGGCCGTAACGCGCTAGCACAAACGCATTAGAAACGCGCTAGAAACGCGCTAAGACAAAGATGGAAACAGCAGAAGCTAAACAGTAGGCTGAGGTCTAAATTAAAGAAAATCAACAAAGAGATCGAAGAACACTCTAGAAAGTTGAATGCGCAGCAATGGGACGAGGTTTGTAATGAGTCGGACGGTAAAATGAGAAGGGGCAGCAAGTGGAGCCTTCTCAAGAACCTCTTCACCGACAGCAACAAACCGACCAAGAGTAATGGCCGACTAACGATCGAAAGGCTCATTCATCTTCATACGAAAGAATGCACGAATCCGCGGGACTTTGCTGACACCCTGGCAGACATCTACCTGCCGGTAGAGCACAAATCTGTACCGTGGGACGACCCGACACGCGAGTATAAGGGGAAACCTCAACTCTCGCTGGATCGTCCTTTCGAAATTTCGGAGATTGTGCACGCCCTTCACGACCTAAACTGTCGCTCGGCCCCCGGCCCAGACGGACTAACAAACAAACTACTCAGAAACCTAGATGACAAAGCCATACAAATTATTACGAGCAAAATTAACGAGGTATGGGCTGAAGGCCGGGTGCCGGACGAATGGCGAACTGCCAATGTAGTCCTCATCCCCAAACCCGGAAAACCACTCCATGTAGAGAATCTGAGGCCCATGTCCCTTACGTCGTGCCTCGGGAAGGTCGCGGAACATGCCATCCACAATAGAATTGGAGAGCACATTGAAGAAAACGGTCTATTCCGCCACAATCTTATAGGCTTCAGAAAATCCCTATCCACGCAAGACGCCATGCAACTCATCAGGAGCGCCGTCATAGACAACAAATCCAGGGATGTAAAAGGCATCCTGGCGCTCGACCTAACAAATGCCTTCGATACGGTCAGGCACGAACACATCCTCAACGAAATCTCCACTTTAGATCTCGGAGTAAATTTCCACAATTTTGTAAGATCGTTTTTGGATAACCGAACGGCCACCATAAACGTCGGACAAATCAGAAGCAGAAAGCACATGCTAGGTAACATCGGCACCCCGCAAGGGTCAGTGCTTTCGCCGCTTCTTTTCAACATCGCAATGCACGATCTCGCAAACAAACTCTCGAAAGTCCCGGGGGTAGGGCACGCGATTTACGCGGACGACATCACCATTTGGTCCACGAGCGGCCCGCTAGGCACTCTGGAGCAGAACCTACAGCAAGCGCTGGACACCACGGAAGCTTTCCTTGCAAACACGGGACTGAAGCTCTCCCCCAGCAAATCAGAGCTCCTCCTGTGCAAACAAGGCCCCAGGCAGAGACAGCCCCTTAGCTTCCTCCCCGTTCACCTACACACCAGGGACGGAGGTAACATCCCCAGGTGTAACACAATTAAGGTCCTGGGCATGATCATTGGGGCTTACAGCAATGACAACGTGGAGGCACTAAAACGCATCACAAAGAGCACCCACAATTTCACCAGGGTCGTATCACGGGTCGCTAGCAAAAGGGACGGACTGAAAGAGGACAACCTCATGAAAGCATTTCACGCTTTCCTCATCAGCCACGTAACTTACGCCGCTCCCTTCCTCAACTGGAAGAAGACGGAGCTGAACAAAATCGACACACTAATCAGAACAGGATTGAAAAAGGTCCTAAGCCTCCCTAGAAACACTAGCATGGAACGACTCCTTCAATTTGTGCTACACAACACGGCAACAGAACTCTTTGAAGCACAGCGAAACGCCCAAATTGGTCGGCTCTCACTCACAAAGGCGGGCATCGAGATATTACTAGAAGCAGACATGCAGCCCCTCTTCATGCCACCAGAGAACTCGCAACTATGCATAAATGCCAAGAGGTCAATAACCGTTGATGCAATCCCAAGAAACATACACCCGACCCACAACAAAGGGAGGAGAAAAGCGAGAGCGAAGGCAATCCTTGGCAACATTAATCGTAACGAAACGCAAGTCCTCTTCGTTGACGCGGCCAGATATTGGAATCGAGGCGCATACGCGGTCTCTGTGGTGGACGCCCATGGATCACTCGTCAACGCAGCCACGGTGGTTACCAACTTCACTCACGAAGCAGAAGAAATGGCCATCGCGGTGGCCCTTCGAAGCTGCAAAGAAGCCTCCGTCATTTACTCGGACTCAAGAACAGCCATCAGTACCTTCTCGGCGGCGCTCGTCTCTAGGAAAGCAGCTACGGTGGTCAACAAAATCTTCCAAGAAACGGGAGGAGATAACCTCACGTCCCCACACATCACATGGTTCCCGGCCCACATGGGCAACATTTCCGGACCTCCTGACTGTAATCCGAATGAGCGGGCACACCAACTGGCGTGAGAACTCACATTCCGCGTCTGCGGTCCGCCCCCTCGCTTCAACCCAGCCTGGAGGGATTTAGATAACAAAGACCCGCTTGTATCATACCACGAAATCACTTCAAATCATAGGTTAGCACGAACAATTTTTCCTCCTTCTCACCAAAACCTCAAAAAAGCACAGGCCGTCACTTACAGACAGTTGCAGACTAGGACATACATCACACCAACAACACTAAGCAGGATCAATCCTGACTTTCCTACTGCATGCCCACACTGCGGCCACGAATACAACAACTTCGAACACATGCTCTGGCTGTGCCCTGCCAACGCGGGCACGGACTTTCCTGACCAGTCCTCCTGGGACTCAGCGCTCAGAAGTACAGAGCTCATCGCTCAGCTCAAGGCTATCCAGAGGGCCCGGGCCGTCGCTGAAGGACTATGTCTACCGGCCCCGACCTGGGTGGAGCCACCGGATAGATTGGCGGGGCCTCCGGCCTCGCTTTAATTCTTTCTCCTCAGGACCTAAATAAAGTTCGTACTCACTCACTATAAACGCGGCCTTTCGTTAATGTTGGGTATTTATTGCCATCGTGGTGCGTGTGTCTATGTGCGCTTCGTGGCGTAGTGGTTAGCGCCGCGCGTTGGAAAGCGAGGGGTCCCTGGTTCGATTCCGCACTACGGACACAACTTTCGGAATTTTTTTTTCATAAAACGCCGGAAGCGTTCTCCGGAAGCCGGAAGCTGGCTTCCGGAACCGGAAGCGGAACCGGAAGTCGGCTTCCGGTTATACTATACGTATACATATATATGTATATATGGGTATACATACATATACGGACACACAACGCCATCTATGGAGCAATTCATAAAACTAGACGTGGCTACCTACTACGACGGGGACGAACGGGTGCCGCTATGAGGAGCTTCGCCCCTAAAAAATACTGGCGGCTACTCCACTGTACTGGAAACAATACGCACTGGGTTTGCTTCGCGTAACGCTGTTCCTCTTTTTTTAAATTGTGCTGCGTGATAGCTTCTTCTTTCTGGGGTTTTACGTGCCAAAACCAGTTCTGATTATGAGGCACGCCGTAGTGGAGGGCTCCGGATAAATTTTGACCACCTGGAGTTCTTTAACGTGCACTACAACGCAAGCACACGGGCGTTTTCGCATTTCGCCTCCATCTAAATGCGGCCGCCGATGCCGGGATTCGATCCCGCGACCTCGTGCTCACCAGCGCAACGCCTTAGCTGACTGAGGAACCCCGGCGGGTTGTGCGTGACAGCTGAGGCACCCTGTATATATGGCCTGATGAACGGTGTGACACAGCACAGTTTGAAAAGCTGATTGACCAGCTTCCTGATTCTTATATAATAATAGGAGATTTTAATGCCCACAGCACATTCTCGGGAGTGATGCGAGAGGTCGGGCATTGGAAAAGTTCCTTCTATCATTTGGAGCCTGTCTGTTTAACAAGGCAGAGCCAACTTTTTATATTGGCACACACAACACGCATTCATGTAGATATTTAGCCATAGGGTCAGCATCACTGCTTCCATGCTTAGAATGGAGAGTTATTACTAATCCTTATGGGAACCATCATTTCCCAGTGCTCCTAGAAACAATAAAATGGCACGATGGACCAGCTTACACCAAAAATGGAGGCTTCGTAGTGCAAACTGGCCGAAATGTAAAAATAGATGTACAATGCGCCTGGAAGATGTGGATCATCTAGGTGTAGAGAAAGTGACCATCTATATCACTGAGTACATCCTCTGCTATGCTCAAAACTGCATACCTGAGTCCTGTGCAATTGAAGTTAATCCAAAACCGTGGTGGAATAAAGACTGTGAACTTGCAAAGAAACGTCACAACCAAGCATAGAGAATGTTTTCTCGCTCCCCAGCAGCAGAAAATTTAATAAATTTCAAACTGTGGAAAACGAACGGCCGGCTTATCCGCCAAATATCCAAAAGAGAAAGCTTGACGCGTTACGTATCCTCAATATACGCGTACACGGATGCGAATGAAGTATATAATAGGGTATACGTAAACTAAAAGGACAACGCGCAAATTCTTTTCTTCTTGTCCCTAGCTGTGGTGATAGAATAGATGAGGCGAACACTCTTGGTGAGCAATTTGAGCGTGTATCAAGTTCAAAAATTACTCTGAATAGTTTACACACCATGAAAGAATAGCTGCCCTATTGCAAAATCCAGTATCCAGTGCCCAGTGCCATGCCTTATTATGGGCCCAGTGTCGCGCACTGGATGCTGGGACGCTGGCAAGGCGCGGCATACTCGGAGGCGCTGGGCGCGGGGTACTGGTGCGGAATGCAGCTCTAGAGCGAGAAATACGTGGTGCCTGGCTACCTTATATATTTTTTCGAATACAGAAAGAAACAGAGAATGTTGTAATGCAATAAAAAGCGGGGAAAAAGTATAAAACAAAAAAGTATTCACGAGGATTCGAACCTCCGACCTACAAATCCCCATCCCAGTATCTTACCACTACGCCACAGGAATTTTTTTTCTTACATGGTATTTATTGCATCATGTATATGCGAGAGAAATACTATCTGCGGAAAACGTGCAAGCACCAGCCAACACATCTTATATTCATGGCCTAGAAATGGCCTAAAATCTCGTTAAGCACACCCTACACGAACAAAACTACAAGTAGTTTTGTTCTTAAACAAGTGGCAAGTAACTTTGATCCTAAAAAGGTGGCAACGACAAGCAACGTAACAAGAGATGGTACCAGTCTGGTTGAAACTCTGTCAAGTCATACATATGTATGACTTGAAATCTCACTACGTCTGAGCGTAGTGAGATTTCGCCGAAACAACAGGTTCAGCGTTTCTGTCTAACATGCGCGTCTTCCATAAGCTGTGTATACATATATATAGTCCAATTAAGAAAAACATATCAAAAGGCACGTCTACTCCGTGGGGTGCAATCAAGTATCGGATGGTATGGTGATTCAAAATGAAGTCTTTCTTGAGAGTTCTTTGGAGCACATCCCAAAACAATATTGCTCTTTACAACCTATAAAGCAATGCTCTATAGTCTCAGGTACATCACAAAGGCGACAGTTCACAGTGGATACAAAAATTCCTTTTTTGTGCAACCAAGTTTTGACAGGTAATGTTTCACTGTGTAATTTAAAGAAAAACGTTTTTGTACATGGGGATAAAGGCATCTTGCGGACTCGTTTAAGTACGTCTTTCCCTGGCAAACTTGACAATGTAGAACGGTAAAGTGCAGGTGGGAAAATCATTCATATCAAATCTTTGTATAGTTGTTTTCTGGACACTGTGTAGAGATACTCAGTAGAAAATCGAACCATGAGGAACTGCACAGCGAAATATACTTCATACATAAAACCCCACAAACAAGGTCTTTCAGAATATTGGGATGAAACTACCAGATTGGGTAATGCATTGAATAAATTCACTTGTATGAATGATCGTAGTATCGGGTGTGAAGTATCTCGAAAAAAGAAGAAACGCCAAACAATCTGTCGCACATATAGATGCACTAGGCCAAGTCCGCCAGCACATACGGGTCGAAAGATATTATCTCGTCTCATAGGCTCAAAGGTGGAAGACCACACAAAAGTAGCAAATATTCCGTGAAATCGTTGAATATAAGTCCGGGCACAGTGAAGTATTTGCAGTACTTAAAATATTTTTGTAGCCAGGAACAAGTTACAAGCCGCCGCCCTACCAAATATTGAAAGGCGGTGTGGCGTAAAGGTATTCGCATGGCGTTGAAGTGCCGGTACACGTTCCCGCCAGAAATGTGCACTAAGCTTATATGCATCAAAAGGTACACCAAGGTATTTAGGTGGCATGGTTGTCCATTCTATACCAGCATATTGGGTCCGGCGTACATCCCCATAAACCAAACCAAAGACCTCAGCTTTTTGACCAATTTATCTGGGCACTAGAAGCCATACCAAATTTTTCTGTCAATGATAGCACCTTGTCAATGCTCGGTTTGTCTGAGCAGAAAAATGCAAGATCATCTGCATAAGCCAATACCTTGAGTTCATTGCCCAAAATGTTAAAGCCATGAATGTCACTGCATTTTAGAATGCTTATACACAATGGCTCTAAATAAAGGGCAAATAGAAGTGGTGATAACGGACAACCCTGTTTTACAGAGGAAAGAATATACACCAGCTCGGACAGATTTCCATTAACAATTATATTGGTAGGACAGTTAGTGTAGCACATGCGAACACCGTTATAATCAACGGATCCAACATTGGCGTGTTCTAAAAGTTTGAAAAGGAACGTGTGGTTCACTCAGTCAAATGCTTTCGCTAAATCGATCTGAAGCAATGCAAAATGATCACAGTGGGACGAGCAGTACTGAAGAGCTGTTCGGACTAGATGCAAGTTTGTTTCGTGATTACCGGTTAATATTTTGTCATGTCAACGCGCAGACAGAGTTGTAGCTTTGCACAGACGTCTCGCACAGACATGGTAGTTGAGATATCGCCGTCAACTAAAACTTACGCCTCCATCAGAACGAAAAAGTTGTTGTCCGTATTGCATAGTATGCCTGAAAGTGCTGCAACACTGATTTGCTTTTGCGATTGGTATAATAACTACGAAAAAGCCTTAACCCTTTGGTGCCCACTGTTGCCCAGGAGCAACAGTCTAAAAACAATTTTTTTTCTTGAACGCACCCTGCTGAACAATACCGCTGGCGCTATCTATGGAATGTACCAAGACTAGTGAGCATCTTGAGCTTGAAGTAAATACGTAGAGATGGCAGCACCGCTCCTTTGTTGTTGTTTTTCTTGACTGTTCTGAGAGGTGCCAGCGCAAGGACCGCACACGCGAGTAAATTTGTTCAGGTATGGCGGTATAGGACACTACTATGACAACAGCCAGATTTAGAATAGCTTATAAGGCCTTCTACGACATTTATGAGGAGACTAAACGGTGTGGCCGCAATTTGTACAACAAACTTTTACTCGCCAAAAGTGGTGTTGCCCAGGAGCAACAACGGGCATATGCGGAGGCGTGATCACATGGAGGGAGATATCGCTTGTGGCAGTTTTTTGCTGCGCTGAAGGTAAAGCAAAGCGAAAGCTAGAGTGTTCATTCTGCGGAATAGAATAAGGGTTCGTCATAAGGTCACATTTTTTGTCTTTCATACATACATGGCGATGTCAAAAGAAAAAAAGTGGCTGACTGATCAAGAAATTCAGGAGCCTATTTTTCTTCCGCACGGTGAATTGTCCTACGCTGACTTCGACAGCGACCCGGATGACCCCGGCTATGATCCGAGAGATGCTCGAAAATTGATTGATACCTTTCCACTAGAAATAGTGACCAATCTTCGCTATAAAGAGCCATGCGTAGAGGATGACGACAATGTCAAGCGCTAATGTTGAAGCTTTGCCGGTTACTTCTCGTGCCGACTCGGTGGCTCAGCGCAAGAAAAAGAAAGAAAACGTTCGCTAGAACATGGAGGAAAGAAGACCTTTCGCTTGATGACACTGACTGGAATAAATAACAACGGAAGAAGAAGTAATACTACTAATAATAATCATAGTAATAATAAAGGTAATAATAATAAAAATATTAATAATAATAATAATAATAATAATAATAATAAAATAATTGTTAAATAATAGTGCAATAATAAATAGTGACCTATGCCTCCTTCCAAGCCGCAACTGCTTCAAGGCATTCTATGTGAAGTAGGACCACAGATGCCCAACGTTGCTCTGGAGCAACACCTCATTTTGCAGCCATGAATAAACGTAATTTTTTTCTGACAGCATAATTCGCATATTTTGTCCGTCCTGTATGCATGCTAAAATTCCTATGATGCTCCTTATTGAAATAAAGTTTTGGGCATCAAAGGGTTAAGTGAACCGCCGATCCGGAATGTTGTACGGGCCGTTACTGCCGATTTTGACAGCCGTTTCTTATTCTTCGCGCAAAGGTAATGCAACATTTTCATAGCTCGACAATGCTTTTCAATCGACATGTATGTTTAGTCACATATCTCCGTAAGAGAAGCGGTCGGTTAATGCGGCTAACAGCCTTCGGCGACAGCACATATAGGTATGTTTATAACACGTCATATCGGCGCTCATCGCTTGTTGTGCTGACACTGTACACACGAAAGAATGGTCAGTTTAAAAACACCGATGGTAAAGGTGAACTACAGAGTGATTTATCCTCGTTAGACTTGTTGATCCCTCAGCCCAGACGGGCCGATATAGTGTAGACGAACTCGGCAGGTACGGTAGGCTTAACCTTCGGTTGAAGCAAACGATCTCGGTGTGGGTACCTGGCGAATGCGAAAATGTTTGTATTTGAGCTTCAGAACCTTTTAACTATTATTTTTAGTACAGCAGGGAAAGTGGAAGTGCACGAATCACCGCAGCTTTGTTGTCGGTGCGATAATATCAATCAGCGGCAGGCTTTCTGAGGTCCGTTCGAACGCGTCTGAACGGCTGCTCGGTTTCATGTCGACTGTACAACACTGCGACAACTCGCAGTCATCGATTGCGTACAAACTACTAGAAAACGAGGCGTTATCTGCGTTTGCGTAATCCATCCATCCATCCATCCATCCATCCATCCATCCATCCATCCATCCATCCATCCATCCATCCATCCATCCATCCATCCATCCATCCATCCATCCATCCATCCATCCATCCATCCATCCATCCATCCATCCATCCATCCATCCATCCATCCATCCATCCATCCATCCATCCATCCATCCATCCATCCATCCATCCATCCATCCATCCATCCATCCATCCATCCATCCATCCATCCATCCATCCATCCATCCATCCATCCATCCATCCATCCATCCATCCATCCATCCATCCATCCATCCATCCATCCATCCATCCATCCATCCATCCATCCATCCATCCATCCATCCATCCATCCATCCATCCATCCATCCATCCATCCATCCATCCATCCATCCATCCATCCATCCATCCATCCATCCATCCATCCATCCATCCATCCATCCATCCATCCATCCATCCATCCATCCATCCATCCATCCATCCATCCATCCATCCATCCATCCATCCATCCATCCATCCATCCATCCATCCATCCATCCATCCATCCATCCATCCATCCATCCATCCATCCATCCATCCATCCATCCATCCATCCATCCATCCATCCATCCATCCATCCATCCATCCATCCATCCATCCATCCATCCATCCATCCATCCATCCATCCATCCATCCATC
>NC_051157.2:177819042-177831542 GCF_013339745.2 Dermacentor silvarum
TCTTTTTGTTCAAGGCTGCCATTACCCTTTCGTGCTCTTGCCGTTCTCGCTCGCGTGCTCTGTCAAGCTCTCGTTCTCGACGTTCGAGTTCTTGCCGTTCTCGCTCGCGTTCCCTGTCGCGCTCTTGTATTTGACGCTCACGCTCGCGTTCCTGATTCTCGCGCTGCACTACGTCCCAAGCAATCTCAATGTTTTCATCATCAAAGCCACTATCTATTATTGCCTGCTCGATAGCGGGCCTTTCCATTGTTTCTTCCGCCTCAACTCCCAAATCCTCGCACACCAACAGCAAGTCTGCCCTCGTCAACCTTCTAATGAGATCCATGGTAGCTGCCCCGACTGGTGGTTAGAACTGTTTCCTTAATTTGTGCAAACTCAAAATATGCTACAAATGCCCGATTCCCAGAACAATCAAAATAAACACACAATATTTGAAGTCTGGCGAAGCAAAGGAAAAAACCACGCGCTCACCCATGGATGCAGCACCACGCCATCTCGTCCATCCGTCCGTTGTTCCCAGTTCCTTGGGACTCCCTGGGTCGAAGGCTCGTTCTTCTTCGATGTTCCCAGTTTCTCCGGACTTTGGTCGAAGGTTCGTCGATGTCGTTGTTCCGAGTTGTTCAGCTGGAATCCCTGGGTCGAAGGCTCATACTTCTTCGTTGCTCCCAGTTCCTTCGCTGTTCGCTCTCAGGACTCCTTTGGTCGAAGGCTCATTCTTCTTCGGTCGAAGGTTCATCCCTATCGCTGCCACCAGTTATTGAATCTCTGCTTCGGTCGAAGGTTCATCCTTATCGCTGACACCAGTTATTAGATCTGGTAGGCGTTGGTTGCGGGAGTTGGGGGACGTTGAGGCGGACTTGGGAGAAACAGGAGGGATTTATTTACATTATGTACAGTGTATAAAATTCAAAATACTGAACAGTCATAAAGTGATGGACGGCCGGCAGCATCTCGGACGCTGCGGCCCGTGGCAGGAAGAGCTCTCTTCTTCTCCTTGATTTGTCGCTCTTTTAACCCCTTCGGTCTCTCGGGGTCTCGTCATTTTTGGCGAATCGTCGAGCCAGCTCAGGTGTCGTCATTTTCCTGCCCTGGTATTGGCCCGTGCAAGTGTCGTCATATTCGGCCAATGGGGACGCTCCGAGGGCTTCATTGTCCGATGGCTGATTTACCTCCGGCTTTGCCTCCTCGCCTGGAAGCGCTCGGCTGAAGGAGACGGGATGTTCTCGGAACGGCCCAACAGAGCCGCAAAACCGCTTTGCACTTGACCAAGGCTTCCTTCCTGGAACCGTGCCAGCCTCCCGTTCCACTTTTGGGAAGAGTCAAGCAGGGGGAGAGACAATAGCTCGACGTCCGGTGCGTGAGTGTCATAATATATTGCACGCGGGAGTGGCAAACACAAACACATGAAGACAGTGTGCCATGCGGTGGCGAAGAGGACGACGACTCTTGGCCAATACCCATAAGTGGGTATGTACTTTAAGGTCGTCATCATCATCATCGACACCGATTGGTGAACGTCGACAGTGGCGCCTCAAAAAAGCGTGGCTCGAGGGAGCGTGGCCCGAGGCGTGAGCGGTGCGCGAGGTTCGGCGTTCGACGGCACAGGGGCCTCCTCGCTGGGCGTCCGGCCCATAGGAGCTATCGCCGCCCGCGTCACTACGTCTGCACCCCAATCAAAGCTAGCACCAGCTGAGAGGCCACCTCGTCAAGGTCTTCCGGTGGGCAATTGGTCCAGGAGGGCTGGCGGTCCTGAGCCTGGCTGGTCGAGCGTTCGGGTGAGCGGCCACAGGGTTACGTCGTCCAGTTCTTCCGCTGGGCAACTGGTCCAGGAGGGCTGGCGGTCCTGAGCCTGGCTGATCGAGCGTTCGGGTGAGCGGCCACGGGGCTACCTCGCCAGCTGTGGACGTGACTTGGTGGGCTGCCGCAGTGTTCTCCGGAACACAAACCCCGCCATCGGGTAACCGGGCACACGGAGGCTCCGGTACATCGACTGTGGCGCAGGGCCACCTGAGCTCCACGAGGCGATCCAACCCTGTTGTCCGACACCGGGGTCTCGACGTCTCCGACATGGCGACACCTGTTTCTACATGAACTGTAGGCAGACTGCATTTAACTAGCCTATATATATCTGCATGTCTTCTAGAGCGTATTTTGGGGAACTGTTACGTGTGTGCCGTTTCAATGTATTACGTGTCCAATACAAGTGTGATGTGGGTTTGTGCTTCTGCGTGCTGCTTCTATCTCTTTCTGGAGTGATCCTGCACCCAATAACATCACAAACTGGCGAGCCTGCCAGGATTCACTCGTAAAATCAGTGAAAGAGGGCAGTTTCGCTTGAGCGCAGACACACATTAGTAAACGGCACCATGGATTTAGAGAAACTCGCCGCCATAGGACTCCAACTAGGATTGTCAGGCGCAGAACTTCAGAGATGGATTGAGGCCGAACAGGCAAAACAAAGGAGCGAGAGAGCTGCGGAGCGAGAGGCAATTAAGGAAGCTGCTGAATTAGCGCGCTTAGCTGACGAGAGGCAACGTGAGATCCTCCAGCTAAACCTACAGCTTCAGGAAGGAGCTCGGAATGTGCCGGCAGCAGCTTCTGAAATTTTGCCTGCGCCCAGCACTTCCTCATCATCCCTCAATCCGCAGAAGCTACTTCCTTTGTTTGACGAGAAACGCGATGACTTGCACGCGTATTTACAGCGATTTGAGCGTGTAGCAACAGGGCAGAACTGGCCACAAAGAAAATGGGCTCTTGCTGTGAGCATGTGTCTAAGTGGCGAAGCTTTAACTGTGATCGGTCGGATGACTGCTGCCGATTCATTGGACTACCCGAAGGTAAAGAAAGCTCTACTACAGAGATTCCAGTTCACGGCTCATGGGTACCAAGAGAAGTTTCGGAAAGCACGAGCAGTAGATGGTGAAACTGGAAGACAGCTAGCAGCAAGAATTTCGGCCTATTTTGATCATTGGATTGAGATGGCTAACGTGCCTAAAACGTATGAAGGTCTCGATAGCACAGAGGATTCCAGTGGGAAAACCATTGAAGCTCCCAGGAAACCGCAACTCAAGTGCATACTCTGCCAAAGGTTTGGACATTTGGCACCTGACTGCTGTAACCCACCTAAGCATACGGAAAAGTGTAAGTTATGTGACAGAACAGGACATACAGCTGACAATTGCCGAAATCAGTACGGGGAAAACAAACCGAGTTCTTCCTGTGCACTTACCGAATCTCAACCAGTTCGGACTCGTCCAGTGAAAGCATCAAAGCGTCCAGGAAAGAAGACTCGCCGATCAAGTGACAGCGACGACGAGAACCCAGGGAATGCTGTACCTTTCCTCGTCGACGGGATGCCAGTGGTTGAAGGCCGACTGCTAGGAAGAAATGTTCGAGTATTACGAGATACCGGCTGTAATACCGCAATTGTCAGACAAGAACTCGTTCCAGAGGTCTATATGACGGGAAAAACGAGCAACGTTGTTCTTTTGGACGGCTCAACAAACTACTTGCCTGAAGCTGTCATACAAGTGAACACGCCGTACTTTACAGGCAAGTTAACAGCAGCATGTATGGATGAGCCCCTCTACGACCTTGTTCTGGGAAATCTTCCAGGCGTCAGAGGACCATACGATCCGGATGCTGACTGGAAGCAGCCCGTTGTTCCCAACGAGGAGTCGGCGTCGATAGGAATGAAGCCGACTAAGGCGCCCACGAAGCCTCAACATGTGTCGAGCGTGGCTAAAGCCAAACGTGAAGAGCCAGAACAAGGTAAGGTTCGTCCCTTGTGCGTTCCGACAATTGTCTTTCGTGACGTAACTAAAGGGCAACTCATTGAAGAACAGCGGAAAGACCCGACGCTGAAACATATTTTTGCCAAAGTGAGCAAGTTGTTTAACTCCGGAAAGGGTCACAGCTACGAATTCATCGAAGAAGGTTTGCTGTATTGCCTTTACCGCCTAGCTACTGGCAGAACATTTAAGCAGGTGGTCATCCCGAAAGCATTTCGACATGGCATATTAGAAGTGGCACATGAAAGCATCATGGCAGGACATCAAGGTATAAGGAGAACAACCGATCGTGTCCTACAAGAATTTTATTGGCCAGATGTACACGGAGACGTAAAACGCTTCGTGAAGTCGTGCGACAAGTGCCAAAGGACAACCCCTAAAGGGAAAATAGGAGTCGCCCCACTGGGTAACATGCCTGTGATCCGTACACCTTTTGAAAGGGTGGCTGTCGATTTAATCGGGCCCTTTTCACCAAAGTCTGACCGTGGGAATCGATATGTTCTTACGTTGATCGACTTTGCCACTCGTTATCCCGATGCTGTGGCACTCCCCGCAATCGACGCAGTTAATGTTGCAGAAGCACTGATCGAGATTTTTTCTCGCGTCGGTTTGCCAAAAGAAATAGTCACTGACCAAGGAGCAAGTTTTACCTCAGAATTGATGAAAGAGGTTAGTCGACTGCTCTCAGTGAAGCTACTCAAGACGACACCCTACCATGCGATGGCAAATGGTCTCGTCGAGAAGTTTAACGGCACCCTGAAGATGATGTTGAAGAGAATGTGCCAAGAGAGACCGCGATCTTGGGACAGATACCTTGCCCCTTTGCTTTTTGCATATGGAGAAGTCCCACAGGCAAGCCTCGGGTTCTCTCCCTTTCAGCTTATTTACGGCCGGCGCGTCCGAGGACCATTCACTGTATTCAGGGAACTACGGACGAACGAGGAACTAGATGCAGAAACGCGAATGACATACAATTATGTCTTTGATTTGCGCAATCGCCTGGAGGAGACATGCAAGATCGCACATGCACAGCTGGAGAAAGCGCATGGCAAACAAAAAACCAACTATGACAGGAAACGTTGCCCTAGGAAATTACGTCCAGGCGACAAAGTACTCATTTTGTTGCCAACTGACGCAAACAAACTTCTAATGCAATGGAAAGGGCCATTCCAAGTCATTGAACGAAAAAATGACGTTGATTACGTTATTGAAGTCTCTGGAAAGAACAATATCTTTCATATAAATATGCTAAAAAGTACGAAGAACGTGAACCTACACAAACGACTATTAACATACCTGGTGAGAGCCACGTGTCGGAGCGTAAGGCTTCGCGTGACCCCAAGCCCCGCGTCTACCTTCTTTAACTGACACCGAAGCAACATCGTTCCAGAGCCTGACCATTTCTCGCCGAGCTGCTGCAGCGACGGAGCCGGCATCCCATTGATAGTGAGCTGTGCAAACCAATCGTACTCACCTGTGAGACGCTTTGGTAACGGAACTGCACTTTGTGTTTAATGCTTACTTAACTGTGCGCAATGACCTATGAACAGTTTGAGCCTTGTGCTCATATGAGTAATCGGGCAAACGTACAGGACACTAGCTTTTTTTTTGTTTTCATCCCGCGTCCTTGTGTTAGAATAGTTGTGAACAACTTTCTCGAAAAGGGGGGTATTGTCATAATATATTGCAGGGAGTGGCAAACACAAACACATGAAGATAGTGTGCCGTGCGGTGGCGAAGAGGACGACGACTCTTGGCCAATACCCATGAGTGGGTATGTACTTTAAGGTCATCATCATCATCATCGACACCGATTGGTGAACGTCGACAGTGGCGCCTCAAAAAAGCGTGGCTCGAGGGAGCGTGGCCCGTGGCGTGAGCGATGCGCGAGGTTCGGCGTTCGACGGCACAGGGGCTTCCTCGCTGGGCGTCCGGCCCATAGGAGCTATCGCCGCCCGCGTCACTACGTCTGCACCCCAATCAAAGCTAGCACCAGCTGAGAGGCCACCTCGTCAAGGTTTTCCGGTGGGCAATTGGTCCAGGAGGGCTGGCGGTCCTGAGCCTGGCTGGTCGAGCGTTCGGGTGAGCGGCCACAGGGTTACGTCGTCCAGTTCTCCCGGTGGGCAATTGGTCCAGGAGGGCTGGCGGTCCTGAGCCTGGCTGGTCGAGCGTTCGGGTGAGCGGCCACAGGGTTACGTCGTCCAGTTCTCCCGGTGGGCAATTGGTCCAGGAGGGCTGGCGGTCCTGAGCCTGGCTGGTCGAGCGTTCGGGTGAGCGGCCACAGGGTTACGTCGTCCAGTTCTCCCGGTGGGCAATTGGTCCAGGAGGGCTGGCGGTCCTGAGCCTGGCTGATCGAGCGTTCGGGTGAGCGGCCACGGGGCTACCTCGCCAGCTGTGGACGTGACTTGGTGGGCTGCCGCAGTGTTCTCCGGAACACAAACCAAGCCATCGGGTAACCGGGCACACGGAGGCTCCGGTACATCGACTGTGGCGCAGGGCCACCTGAGCTCCACGAGGCGATCCAACCCTGTTGTCTGACACCGGGGTCTCGACGTCTCCGACATGGCGACACCTGTTTCTACATGAACTGTAGGCAGACTGCATTTAACTAGCCTATATATATCTGCATGTCTTCTAGAGCGTATTTTGGGGAACTGTTACGTGTGTGCCGTTTCAATGTATTACGTGTCCAATACAAGTGTGATGTGTGTTTGTGCTTCTGCGTGCTGCTTCTATCTCTTTTTGGAGTGATCCTGCACCCAATAACATCACAGTGAGGTAGGAGTCGCCAACCTGTCTGACGGGTCCGGTAGCGGGGTTGACGTGCCTCGGTGCACCATAATTGGAATGCGAAGACCTTTTTAAGGTGGTGGGGAAACTTGGGTGATTCCGGGAAAGGGTCCGTATCTAACAGGGCGTACATAAGTTGCGTAAGATAATTTACGGACATGAGCTGGCGATTCTTTCAGGTTCCGGCGGAGATAAACAAGTTAGCATGAACTTTTAGCCCAGACTGAAGAGGTATGGTCGGATGAGGAAAGGTTTGTTGTCGAATAAATGCCGAGGTATCTGAATTTAAGTGACAGCATTTCGCTTGATTAGGGCTTTGTATTCTTCAGCATTTTAGAGTTGATATTGTCATTTCCAGACGAAGTAGAAATTTGAGTCGATTAGAAGAGATATGCATTCAGCAGTTATAGTAATGGGTTCCATAAACGGCCAGTCAATTTCGGGGACAAATGGTACGCTGGAATGATCTTTATTCGTGAGGAGAGTTGAAAAGAATTTGTTGAACACAGACGGGCAGTGTTTATCAGCAACAGGCATGTGCGCGTCCCCATGTAAGTAAATGTGATTGCTATCGTTTTGCGGCGCAATCACCTGCCAGAACATTCTGGGCGTAGATTTTAGCAGTGCGGGGAGATCGTAAGAAAATTATTTATCCTTAGAGTCACATATGGCTGCACGGTATGATTTGACGCACTCCTTATAATTAATTTAATCGGGTTGATTACATGTCAGTAAGGCTTTCTTGTATCATCATTAGCCTATTTTTATGTCGACTGCAGAATGAAGGTCTCTCCCTGCGAGATCCAGTTACCCCTGTCTTGTGCTAGCTGATTCCAATTTCTACCTGCAAATTTCTTAATTTAATTAACCCACCCAGTTTTCTGCTGTTCTCGACTGCGCTTCGCTTCTCCTGGCACCCATTCTCTAACTCTAGTAGTTAATTGGCTATCTACCCTTGTATCGTTGACGTTATCGGTTAGGTATCAACCCTTGCTGGTTATGTACCCTTATACCTGTTATCTTTCTTGTACAAGCGTGTCTTTTTATTTCTAAGACTTCGGAGGGACTTTCTAAACCAAGGATTTGACTTATCGTTGCACATATGCAAAAGTTATTGAATTTTCCTTTGGCTATTAGTGCCATGGCGACGCTTTATTGCCGATACCGAAACTATCCCCTGTGTCCACCCCTTGATATTGGTGCCAACGCGCTTCTTTTCCACCTTGTGACAGCATACGCGGCCAACCAGTGGTGATGAGCGCACGTTCTAGCCCGCGTTATCGCTATCTCGTGAAAGGCAAGTGAAAGCCAGATTCGTCTAGCTGAATAGCCATAGAGCAAGAAATTAAAGAAGAGCGGACTCTTGGCGAAAACTGGCAACAGGAAATAGATCACGCCAGTATTGACATCAGCCGATAGTTGCCGTGAGCATCGCAAAAAAAAAAGAATGTGAAATGAAGTTTACAGATACTGTTTATTTCTTTTTTATTCTTTCCCGCTAAAACTAAAAAAAATTTTGCGCATGCATGAACCTATACTTTGCGACTTCGTTTCCTTGCGTTGCCTAGCGATAGGCCAATGACGCGCCAGATGCATGCGCCATGCGGCAGACACTCTACTGAAGCGTGCGAGGACAGCTGCGCGTGAGAGCGCTCGCCTGTTCGGCGACCTGTCTGTCTCCTTTTTTTTTAAATGTAGCCTGGTTTCTTGAGCTCCCGGCGTATTCTAGCGTTCCTTCTGCACTTGGACCTGGCACCACTGCACTATTGGACTAGGGCAAGGTGAGAAATTTAGTTTACGGTCTACGACGCAATTAAGCCTATGGCTTAATTGCGTCGCGGTCCCGACTTATGACGCAGTTAGCGAAAAACAGCTCGGCCATCCTGCCGCAGTTAATTTAAGTTAATCAATCGTGCTGGGACATGTTTCCGACGCTTCCTAGGGGATTATTGTAACTTATTTCGGTACTGTTGAGGTATGCTTGCGCACAGGGCGCTGTGACGCAGTTAGCGATAAGCAGTTCGGCCGTAGTGACATAGTTTGGCGTGTAGTGAATCCGAGTGGGACAGTATTGTGACGTTTTATTGCGATAGCAATTATATGGACACTTCAACCGGATTTCTGCCGTAGTCGTCGCCGTCGCCGTCGCCGTGAGGTTCCGTATAGATAAAATCTTCGCCGCGCGCCGTATGCCCCAGAGGCAGCGTGCGGGGACGCGCGCTATCACGGAAAGCGAACGCACTCAATCTCCCACGCGCAAGCAAGGAAGCGGAAAGCCAGCGCCGGAGGGAGCAGGGGGGGGGGGGGGACACTTCTCTGCCAACAACCGCGCTCGTCGCTCGTCCGCACAGTCTCTTATCTCTCCCACGCGCAAGCAAGGAAGCGGGAAGCCAGCGCCGGAAGGAGCGGGGGGGGGGGGGGGGGGGGGGGCGCACTTCTACGCTGCCAACAACCGCGCTCGTCGTTCGTTCGACCGCACCGTCTCTTATCTCCACACGGCTCTGACCTTTATGCGCCGTCCATTCGCCGCTCAGTTTCCGTTGAAGCGATAGACCGCACGTACCTTCGCCCGCTGCTGCGGCGTATATATGCGCTTGCTGCCAGCGTTTTGACAGTCGTTGTCTGCAGTCATTCAGTGTGATCTATTCATGTTTGTTTGTGCGCGCTCACACCACGCTTGTTCAATCAGTTAGTAATAGTCGGGCCACATTTTCCAACGCACGCTACACATGCAATGCTGCCCGGGTCGGCAGTGCAGCGCTACAGGTGTGTCCCTTCGCACGCGCTGCCCACGGGAAGCGCTTCTCATCAACACCACCGTTTCACACGCGCCTTCTCGTGGTCATCGAGTCTCTCTTCATGTCGGTCTACTTGCGCCGCAGCACACCTGCTTACTTAATCAGCTCATGTTTACTACAATTCATATTGCTACCAAAGCCGCTCACCTTACTTCGTATGACATTGGTGTGTTGCTATCGCATTCATCGCTTCGCCCTTAGGGCGAAACTGTGACAATTTTTCGTATCCCCGCAACAACAAATCCCTTCTTTCGGTACTCACGCTTGTCGAAAAGGCGATGAGCAATTGCCAAGAGTGATAACATGGGAATGTGTTGCTGGCGCCGGCAGAACGCGCAAAAGATAACGCCTAGGAACATAACCGAAACTTGAAATTCGAAAATTCCATCTTCTAAAGGACTGAAAGCAGGCTTTGTACCCATGTATTTGTCTTGAGTGCGAGTAGAAGGCATTCTGCGAGCGTCTAGCATGGTCCGGCTGGGAGCCTCTGTTGCGTCCATCTCTGTGTACGTAACCTATCATCGCGTCGCCTGAGACCAAGTTTTGGAAACGCAAAGTCGGCCGTGTATTTGTGCTGCTAAAGTGCAGTAAATAATGCCCGGGAATGTGGAAATGCTTGGAAAGCAGGTGTTTTCATATTTTATGGTATTGTTTGGGATGAGTCGGGTATTTGCTACGCCATGTATGTAAAAGCGAATTGATTTTGTTTGTAATGCCGCCCATTCACCGCTTTCGCATGTGTCGCATCTACACGCAGTATTTCTGTCTAAATACCAAAATGACACATCCTTGTAATTTACTTCTTTCAGCTGGTGCCGTCCGACGGAGCTTCGTAGTTCGAGAACTACTGCTTACGCTGAGCCATACCATTGGATGAATGCACAAAAAGCCCAGAACGAGCATTTAAGACCCAACCGCATGCACGCGATATTCAAGCGACAGCGACAAGCGACGCGACAGGCACACCCTGTCGCGCTGTCGTGTCGCGACGTGGGGCAACCACATGAACGCGACATCGCGAAAAAGAGTAGCGACGTATTTATATTGTTGTGCGAATAAATGTTATCGTGCGCACGTAAGGAAATCTCAATTTTATCAAAAGGCCAACGTTTTATCTAGACCTAGCTAAAATATGCTATCATCCCCATTGGAACTTCGTCCCATGCATCCCCAGTGGAAATCCGTCCCATGCCACCAGCGTAAAATGCCGTGGCGCCATCTGTTGAGTAAAACGTAAAACACTTTATCGACTCTCGGTGGCGTCTCAGGCCAGGGGCGTAGCCAGAAATTTTTTTCGGGGGGGGGGGGGGGTTCACCGGCCCGACGGGGGGGGGGGGGGCAAGCTTCTGCTTTCCTCTAGGTCACGTGATCGATAATAAATAGCGGTAGTGTAAGCAGACTCTAGACATGTATATCAAAGACATGGGACCGCCCCTACCTCCCCCCCCCCCCCCCCTCGCGTGTGCGTGTGCTTGTGAAGATATTAAGTAAAAACTAAAGTAAGCTCATTAAATACAGTAAGTACGACAGGTACAGTGGGCGTTTGGAGCAACGGTCTCTCATCGCGCCACTGAATGGACCAGTCTTCGAAAACGCATCATTGACACCGTGCGATTGGAGAAGACATCATTAATTGTTAATTTCCGTTAAGCGTAGACGGCGTCGTCCTCGTCGGGGCTAAGTGCGTTTCACAAGTCAAGGACGGCTATACGCGTGAAAATGTACGTGTGACCAGGCTATACCTACTCCCATAGCAATAACTTGTTCGCTGCTGTCTTTGCGCTAGAAAACTTAAGTACGCGCAAAAACGCGTAAGGCTTTATTATTTTTTTTCCGAAGCTTTCGTAGCCTCGCTCCCTCATACGAGAGGGTTGCATTTCCTGCGGCAAGTGCATGGGCCGCTGTGTCTTGCGCTGTGTGCGAGCGTGCAGCCGTCATTTGCCTTTACGTCAACAGATTCAGAATTGTACAGAATATTTCACCGCACAGCATAGATATGGCATCTGTACGCATTTAAAGTAGTGCGTGCAAGTCATTTCTGCTTCACTTACGCCGGTGCAAACAGGAAGCGGCCTTGTACCTCACAGAATCTCGACTGATTGGTGTACTATAGTGATGCAGGAATGAACTCCGGTATTATTCAGTGCATAGTGCACATAAACAATTTCTCAGGACGCGTGAACTCCGACGAGAACTGTCAGCGTCTGCAACAAGAGTTTACTTACGCTGTACTGCGCACAACAGTAATTCATGCTTGTCGGCTGTCTGTTTCGTGCATTCTATTGCGAGTCGGTGGAATTTCACTGCTGTCATCAACCCCTTCGTGTGTCCATTCCTGGTTTGGGATTCCACAACAAAACAGCAACTACTAGCCTTCCGTAATTGCTGGTTTGGGATTCAACAACACAACAGTAATTACCAGCCTTCCGTAGGGGCGCAATCGCAAACAAGAGACGTTTCTCGCGCAGACTAAGCCTACGTTCACACTTGGAAAGCGGCAAGCGGGCGGAAAGGCCAAAGCGGCCGGAAAATTTTTTCCGCGCCTGTCCAAGTTGTTCACATTTGTTTTGCTACCGCCGCGGCCGCCGCTGCCGTTTTCGCCCAGATCCATGTAGTCTGCGTACGTTTGTCGGCGTGGTGGCGCTCATTATCGCATTATTTCGAGCGGTATGTTCCTTCTTTGACCCACGTACCGTCATGAAAAGTGATCATTTTACGCAACTTCGCGTGTCATCTGCGACCTTCGGTAAATTCCTCGTTGGCGTTCCGTAATTCTCCGCACACGGGCGCGGTAGCGCTGAGTCACAGGTTGGTGCCTAGGCGTGATATTTCTTTAATAGCTTTTATTTACAAGTTGTAATAACATTTCATCATTTCGTATTGTCGGCGCCTCCAGGACACCAAAGAGGCAACGGGAACACCACAGCTAAAACCTGGGCTGGCCCTTGTGTTGGGGCTCGCCAAAGCCTGCGCGTCCTACGTGAGACCTACGCTCCCAATCTATCGTCGCGACGAGAAAAGCACCCCGCGACTTCTGCAACATACCGTACACGTGCGAGGAGAATTATGGAGCGCCAACGAGGAATCTGCCTAACTATTGTCTGCCATGGAAGTGGAAGAA
>NC_051157.2:177836542-177851487 GCF_013339745.2 Dermacentor silvarum
AGCATCAATTACCCAGTGCTCTCTGTTAGCTATTCTGCAGCGCCACGGAAACACTGACGCGAATAACATTGGATTGCGCCTCCAAAAGCAGGCAGCCCGAAGTGAATCGTGTGCTGTCTGTGGTGTCACAGAAAAACTTGCGTCCGCCTAATATAGGACTATCCCTCCTACACAAGATGAGTGCTTCTGGTGGTGCCAGAAAATGGGACTTTGACTATCCCTCGTTTACTAGGCAGCCCTCAGTGCGTCCCTTGTAGAGGACGCAGCTAAATGCCGCTTACTGTGAGTTTCTGCACAGTCTACAGTTTAAATGCCTTAGGCGCCATGTCAATGATTGAGAACTTTGGTAGATTGTACTTTCGAGTTGACGTGGTCGTGGCGATTCATGTAAAGACAAGGCGCGGCCATTCCTATCATCACAGGCCGTAGCAGCATCGGAATGGGAATGCCCTCGTGACAAATTCGCATATTCACAATTCGGCAGAACCCATCTAACGACTGACAACGGTAATGCGTTCAGCATTGAAGCTATGTAGTGACAAAGCGTATTTCCACCGTGAAAACGAGTTATGTGTGAGGCGGGTACTGCTACCAGACTCCTCTTTCGCACTTCCCTAAGAACACTCGGTGCCATCTAGCACCGCCTCCACTAAGCTTGCGCGTGAAGTTTGTGCGCCGGTGTGTACGTCGGGCGACAACCGGGCTCCTATCTCGCGCTTCTTTCTGGACACGCTGCCGAATCTAGTAGCGCTGCCAGGAAGTCCGCGCGTGGCCTCTGGGACGAGAAGCTTGGTGCGCCGGGGCTTGCGAATGCTGAGAATTGCTCCCTCGGTTACTCAGTGCATACAGCACATATTCGCCATATACTCAGTGCATGGCCGCTCGATAAAAAAAAACAGGTTCGGCCTGCGGCGTGCATCGAAAACGGCATGATCCGCCTTAGCGCCACCAGTCAAGGACTGTTGTCGACGAACGGCGTAGAAAAAGCGTCAGGAACCTACTAGGAACGCCGTAGCTCGTAAAAGCCGACGCGTCCCATTCCCGTCAGGTACAGCCCTTCGGGCCAGCTAGGGGGCTGCGAATTCAACTACAGCTGTCACGTTCGCTCACGTTGCAGCCCGGTTGATGCGGCAGGCCACACCTTTTTTATTGGGCAATTATATGGACAATCGAAGCGCATTTCTGCCGTCGTCGTCACCATGAGGCTCCGTATAAAGTCAAAATCGTCGCTGCGAGCCGTATGCTGTACGTGCGAGTGAAAGCACGCGAGGGACGCACGCTTTCACGGAGAGCGAACGCACGCGAAGAGCAAACGCGGCGTCTTCCGTCGTGCGAAAGGCCGGGGAGGGATGGGAGCGAGGGAGCGGAGGAGACGTTTAGCTGCGGCGAATCTTGCGACCGGGCGCAAGGGGAACTGGCGACTCACGCGAAAGGAGCAAAGCCGGAAGGCAGCGTGGGAGGGAGGGGGCGCGGCTTCTACTCTGCCACCAACTGCGCACTTGTACTTCGCGCGGCTGCGGGCTGTCGCGCGCACCGTATCTTGAAAGCGATCTCCGCATGGCTCTTACCTTTGCACGCACTGTGCTTTCGCCGCTTAGTTTCCGTTGAAGCAATAGGCCGCACAAACCTTTGGTCGTTGGTGCAGTGCGCTTGCTCACACCAGCGTTTTCACAGTGGTTGTCTGCAGTCATCGAGTGTGATCTACTCGTGTTTGCTTGTGCGCGCTGACACCATGCTTGTTAATTCAGTAAGTAAGCGAATGTGTCCGACTTTATGCAGCCGATATAACTACCTTTCCTTACTCCGTAAGCTCTCTACTAATTTGCTATCCCAATTGATGCTCGCCTTTCTGGCGAAACAGCGACTTTTTAACAGGGAAGCTTTTTAAGCCAGCCGTAATTTGTGCGTCTGCCACGAAATTATCAGCATCAACATTGGCTCGAGCGTCGTCGTCTTCTTCCGCAGTTTAAGCCAGCCGTGATTTGTGCGTGTGGCACGAAACTGCCATGGCAGCCAGGCGACGCTCCACAGACCGAGCCGAGCTACCGCCACTGCGCACTACTGCGCATGCGCCGTGACTCGCCGCGCGAGAGAAATCAATATATAAATAAATAAACGTTCTTGAACGTTCTTGGCAAGGCAGGATTCGCACCCAGGTACCCACGGTCCGAAGGCGAGCGTCATAACCACTGCGCTATACATCCACACTTGCAGAACGCGCTTTTATGGTAACCATATGGCTGCATTGTACTGACGATTGCAACACAACTTCCTTTGGGAGAGAGAAAGACAAAATGGGAGAGAGAGAGAGAGAGAAAGAGAAAGACCAAGAGATAAAGAGAAAAAGAAATAGAGAAAGAAAGACACAGAAAGAAAGACAGAGAAAGAAAGAGAGGGAGAGAAAGATAACCTAGCTACAACTAGAGGCGCAATCAATCCGCCAGCTTCGCTGCGTCTTCAGCTTTAGTGCGAGCTTTCGCCTGTCTATTTAGTGGCACCAGCAGCAAGTGACACTCTTGTTTCTTGTATAGCACTTCCGGTTAACCTCCTGAGACGATCTGGCAGGAAATTCAAAACAGATAATAAAAAATAAAAAATATCTAGTACAGTACCAAATTCAAGGGTTTCAATAATGAAATTATAGATAAAATATCAGAGCATAAGTTTAGTTACATGTGGAGTTACTGAAGTGTCTGGAATAATTAGAAATAATTAGAAATCGCTGATTACCGCACACTAAAGCACAGAATCGTAGGGTTTATAGACGCGCCACGTGAGCATGACTTCCTGGAAACCCAGAAGTAGAAAGCGGAAGCAATGACGTCACTAATGACGTTACACACAAGAATGTAGCATAATATTTAACCGGCTAATTAATGGAAAACAGTTGTCTGGCTTAGACTTAACATCAGCTTAGCAGAGCGGATGTGACATCACGGATGTGACAGTGCACTCCTTACATGCTCTGACGTCAGCAGCGGAGATGGCGCGTAAGGTGCGCTTCATGTGCCGCTCTCTAGGGGCCTACGCCCCGCCAGGTAGCGCGCTGCGCTTCGTCCTCGCCCTCCCTCGCATATCGTGCCATGGGAAAGACGTTCGCTCGCTTGCTCCTCCGAGTCCAGTTCATACGTTGCGTTGGCCGTGGAGGTGGTCGACGAGGAAGCCGCCGGGCCAAGCCCCGCCTTTCCACAAGAAGAAGACCTACAGACTTTGGTTTTCTGTGTCTGTGTCGTTCTTTCAAAACATACACACACGAAGTTAATTAACCTAAAGAACACAAAAGCCGAGGTGCGAGTGCCATTAAGGGACACCTGTCAAAGATTGGGGTCGCCTACCGTTTTTTATTCAGCCGCCGTGCTCATTGAGTCAGTTTGGAGAGTTCACTGAAGAACGACACATACCAAGTGCATTCATGACGCAGCTCTCTAAAGCGTTGGCATGAAAGACATAAAAAGTGGCACATAGCCAGTGCACTTGCTTGCCTGACCTTTGCATCCTGTGGTGCCACAAAAAACACTTGGCCAATGAGTATTGGACAGTAGCGGCGTATGTAACCAGCACTGCACTCTGTTCTTCCCGTGACGGTAAAGAAACACTTGAACATTTTAGATTGTACAGTGTCTCCTACAGCATCAGTCACCCAGCGCATCCATTGCTTCCTGCGGTGGCACAGAACCAATTAACTAATAAAAATTGCTATTTACCCGGCAATGTACCCAGAACACAGTGCACGCTAGGCTTCACGCGGCCCCAAATGCATACCTAAACATTTTACATTGGAGCATTCCTCTACGCCAGCAGGCACTGAGATTATCCTTTGTTTCCTGTGGTGCCTCAGAAGCACTTATGGCCAAACATATTTGAGTGCTGTTCTTAAAGCACGCCGCAAGAAGTACATCGTGTACTTAATGAGGTGTAACAAAATAACTTGTAGCCGCCAATCTTGGACTGTCCCTTCCACATTAACCGAGTGTTTCTGACGGTGTCATAAAAATATAATGACCACATATTCATAGACTTTGCCTTTTTGAGTGAGCATCCCTCAGTGCATCGTTTCTATTGTGGGCAACTGGCAGCTTTTTACAGATAATAATCACACAGACTGTTCAATTGAACTCTCATAGGCGCGGAATCATCGAGCAAGAAATTTGGTCGATTGAACTTACGCGTATTCGTGGTGGTGGCGGCATGCGTTATTACAAGGCACGCCCATTCCTACCACCAATGCCTGTAGCGCCATTGGAAATATGAATACTCCGAGGCAAAATGACATATTAAATGACATATTTGCTGGAAACACCATGGTGTTCGGCACAAACGTAAAGAGAATTTGATAATGTTTGTGTCAATTTCAGAGAGCTACGCCCAAACCTGACGGATCCAACTTCAGAGCGAGCCGCCTATACCGGACGGGACCAACTTCAGAGAGCGCCGCCTTTCCCGGACGGAGCCAACTTCAGAGAGCGCCGCCACTCCCATAGTACAACTAGGGCCAAGTTTACAGAGCGTGATCCTAACAGCGGCTTTCTTGTGTAAAGCACCCGCTACGTGCTTGCCCTGTCTCTGACTGACTCACTGGAATTCGTTCATTCGAGTCTTACCACTCGACTAAGTTGTACATGTCTTGAAGAGGCATATCTGCCGTAAATATATTAATACGATTAGCGTTCTTTGGGAACTTCATGCACTTTTGGTGGTGATATTAGTGTGCAAATTCGTTCACGCCAACCTGAGCCAATGGGTACTCCGTGTTATTGCATAGACAATTAGGGAGATACAACTTTGATAATTGGGTATGTGCCCCTGGGTATGTAGTACAAGAACAGACAATTTGAGACACTGGATATGTGAAACCAGCCCCGTTCATCTGGGTATGTGCCGCTTACACCGACCTCGACACAAGTTAGCCAATAAAGCTACGTTTAAAAAAAACGAAAATAAAGAAAGGCTAGGAAACCAATGGTCGTCGGAGCGTTGCCACAACATCAGAACGTCTTCGTCCTTCTATGGCCATCCTGACCACAAAAAATTTCGTGGGGCCGCAACATTCATATGGGGATGGATTACGAAACGCACTAGGATGGTGCGGTGTAATAGTGGTGAAGGAGGAAGACGAATAATAAATGTAGTGTTCGGGCGACCATGTTCGCTCCCGCAACTCCTGTCGAACCTGAGGGCTTTAACAGTCACGAGACTGGTTCAGATACCACTGAGAACATGGATTTAGATGCTCGAACGTGTAAACGTCGTGCTTCTCCAAACTCCCCGAGAGCAACTACCCTCCATAAACTAAAAGCTAAAAAGAGTCAAAATGACAGGTTAACAAAGGATGATTTCCTAAAGGATAACATTCTACCGACGGCAGTAAATACTGCCGGAATATCGTCAACATAGGAAGCTTGAAAGTGGTGCAGTGGAACTGTCGTTCCATTTTTGCTGCAGCCGCTGATCTGTTATATCTCTGTGAAGAACTTTCTCCTGACAGTGACAGTGACAAGAACCTTTATTAGTCCTGAGAAACTGGCCAGGGGGAGCCGAAGGCTCCCTCAGATCAAGTCGGTGGCTCCGCCCATGAAGGCACCGGGAGGCGAAAACCCGTTGCGATGTCATGGGCCCTCTGGACTGCCTGGAGTTGGATGTGGTGGTGGAGTTGGATGTGGTGGGTGGTGAGTTGGATGTGGTGGATGTGGGTGGGAACTTTCTCCTGATTTGATTATTTTGCAAGAAACTTGGTTATCCACAGAAAAGAGTTTTCATTTAAAGAATTATCGCACTTTTCGTCTAGATCGCCCTTCTCGTAGAGGGGGATAAGCATTTTTCATGTCAGCAAAAATTTTTCCTAGAGCTAAGATTAGTCACCAGTCATTCTCTGCGGAAAGTGATATTCTAGCATTGGATTTAACGCTTCCTGGATGCGCCCCATTTTCGGTAGTCAATGTTTATTTTCCTACAGGAGTTCTCAATACAGGTTCTCTCGATGCCGTGCTTGCAGCCTGCAGAAAGGATCTAATAATAGCTGGTGACTTTAATTCTCACCACGTATCATGGCATGGGGCTATCGGTCCGACTCTTGTGGTAAAAGATTGTTGGATTAGGTTTCGTCAAATAATCTTAACTGTGTAAATACGAGAACCCCAACTTATGTATCCGGCGAATCGCGTTCGGTGTTAGACCTAACTTTTTAGAGTTCGGGTCGTGCAATTTTCTCCTGGTCTGCTATCACCTCGGCCACAAAGAGCGACCATCTTCCATTAATTTTTGAAGTCATGCGACCAATTAATTTGGTCGAAAAGCATGTCCGCACCTATGTAAACTATAGTAAATTTCAAGATTCACTGCGATCAGCTTTAAATAAATAGGTTGGCCTAAATGATGAAGTTAAGACAGTTAATTTGTGTCAAGTTACAAAAAATCCAGTTTCAGTATGCAGTCAACTAAAGGGGGTACTTATTCACCATGGTGGAATCCGGACTGTGAACGCGAATATAGAAGAAGAAAGGCAGCCTGGAGCAAGTTACTGTATAATCAATGTCCGCGTAATTGGAATGACTATAAATTTGTTGCAGCTACATTCAGGCAAACAGTTGAGAAAGCGAAAGAAAATTATAACACTAAACATTACAGTTGCCTATCTAGTAATAAAAAAGCTCTATTTAGGTTTCTATGTTCTAAAAAGATTGTTTCAGCCCCGATAAATATAGAGTCTGTTAGCTTAACTTCCACTGAATTGGTACAATCACTGGAGGAGATTGCAAAAGGCTTAGAGCGTCGATTCACAACACTTCGCCCCTATCATATACCGGCGCCTGAAACAGCTAATTATTACATAGCAGTCACATTAGAAGAATTAATTTGAGTGGTAAAGATGCTGCCAGCTTCAGCCCCAGGTCCTTATGACTTAACTACAGCAATGATAAAACTATTATTCGAATTATCAACCCAGGATTTGCTTAATCTTATAACTTTCTCGATTAAAAATGCATGGAATCATCCAGATTGGAAGGTTGCCAAAATAATTCCGCTACTCAAATACTCAAAAAGCCGGGTGATCGATATACAATAGATAACATTAGACCTATTTCTCTGACCTCAAATCTTGTCAAATTAATCGAGAGAGTTCTGTATGGTCACATCGATAAGTGGATAGGCGAGAACCAAATATTAAGTGATTCTCAAATAGCATTCAGGCCCGGCTGCTCAATTTGGTGCGCTCATGTTGACTTGTAGAGTCGAATTCAACTCGCTCGCCGCAACAAGTACGCTGCCTAGCTTAGTCACCTCAGACATTGCGAAGGCGTATGACAGTGTCGATCACAGTACCTTAATCAACAGACTCGAAAGTGTGAGTCTCCCACAGTATATAATTGCATGGATTCAAAATTTTCTAAGCGGACGCACATTTTATTGCTGTCAAAACGGTGTGTCTTCTCACATTTACAAACAGACAAGGGGCGTTCCTCAAGGTGCAGTACTTTCCCCCGTATTATTTAATATTTTACTAAATCACATCCCGACACATCATGACGTACAGGTATACGTATACGGTGATGATATCGCATTTTTCTCAGTATCAAATGATATTCATAGCTTAAATTTTACTTTGCAATTGTATTGGAATCAGATTGAAATTTGGCTAAAAGGAATACAAATGTCGCTAAATGTCAGCAAAAGTGCAATCATTGTTTTTCCCTTAACTTTTCCTATTCGAATAACACTGTCGTATGGCCAGGAGATTATTCCGCAGGTGCAATCTTTAAAATATCTGGGAATGATTTACACAGAAAAGCTTAATTGGAAAACACACATAGAATACATCGCATCTAAAGGAGCACGCGCAGTTGGTTTATTACGAAGAGTCAGCAGCAGTCGTTTTGGAATAAGCAGGGAGACCTTGCTGATGACTTATTGTATGTATGTCCGCCCCATTCTAGAGTTTGGATGTGTGTTATTTTCTGGAGGTCCTATTTACAAATTACGCCCTCTGGTTCTTTTAGAACGCAAATCACTACGTCTATGTCTCGGCCTTCCAGAATACGTGGCGAATAATATTCTTTATCATGAACCTCACCTGCCTTCTCTTCAAACTCGTTTTCGTATACTGACAGTCCAAAAGTTACTGAACATATATGCTTCTCCCCAGAGACGCTCCTTCTATATGTTTATTAGAGAACCGACTGCATTCTTTGAGAATCAATGGTCCAGACTGCATTGTCCCCAGGTAGTTTTTGTGCAGAAACTATTAGAGCCATTAGAAATGTCAATCCGTGATGTGGATTTTCAAAATTTCCCTACTGTGACAGTAAGCGTTGAATTCGATGATATATTTCCTAATAACGCTAAACTCCTGCCTATTCGATACCTAAAAAGTTTGCTAGATGACCGCCTCGAGAACCTCCATATATATGCAGTAATAGCCACAGATGCTTCTGTCAGTGAAGAGAAGGCAGGAGTGGGCATTTTTTCGACATCATTAAATTGGTCTTTCTCCCTTCGACTACCCGACTTTAGCCAATATTTCAGACGGAGTTATTAGCGATCACCCTAGCCTACGCAAACTTCCCACATCTATTACTTCAGCCGTAATCTTAACCGACTCCTTGTCTGTTTGCTCCGCTTTATCAGTGCCCAATTCATCTATCATTCTCCGAGAATTTCATTCATCGATCCCCCAACATTTACGCCTTATCCATCTGGTATGGATGCCAGGGCACGTGGGGCTCACTTTAAACGAATCTGCAGGCGCACTAGCAGCGGTATCTCTTAACGGCCCGGTGCTGAGGATCCTAAGACCTTCGGCATACGTCACTTCTGCGAGATTTAAAAAATTTTCTGTCCAAGAAGAGCAGGCCAAATCATGTGTACTCAATAACACCGATTTTCAGCACCTTAGGTTTCCTTGGCACAGCAGATGGTGTTCAACAAGAAAATTTGAAGTGTCGTTTACTAGAATGCGTTGCCGAATACCATGGCTTAATTTCTATACCCATAGGTCTGGTTTGGCGCCTTCCCCTCAATGCTTTTATTGCAATGAACCCGAAACTATGAATCATTTCTTTATAGAGTGTCGTAGGTTCACCATGCATAGAAAACGACTTCTAGAAGGTCCCCTCCGCCAACTTGGATTGACCAATACGCTATCTATCATTCTATCTCTGGGGGCGTCGGCACTAGGACACTGTAATAGGAACGTATGTGATGCCATATTTAATTTTGTAATGGAAACAAGGAGACTGCCATGCTAATTTTTTTTTCACATGACAACAAAAATATTTGCTTCAAATTTTAAGATGCTATAGCATGAAAATTAATATTAACGATTATAATTCATTGATTATCTCATTCTTAAGTAAGAAAATTTCATTTAGGTATCCTTCATTTTTCTTACCATTGCCGCCCGATTCATGGTCAATCCCCCGTAGTGCGTTGTGCTATTTCTATAGGCACCAAACCAAACCAAACCAAACCATGTTCGTTTCCGTTCGCAACCTCCGGCTCTCGTCGCACAAGTCCACAGGATAAAGACCTGGCAGCCACCACATCGGGATCACATCAACATGCAAGTATTCAGCACCACACCATGAACCCCAAGCGCAGAGATCCACCGCCTATACCGACAAGCATCATGACCGCATCAACGCAAGCCCTGGACATACCCAAGTACACCGGATCAGTGCATGATGGGCCCGTGGAAGATTGGTTCCGTCTCTTCGAGTTCCACGCATCTGCTGCATCATGGTCGGAACGGGATACGGTCTCCAAATTCAGTGACTGCGTCACCGGTGAGGCATTTCGGTTTTACCTCACGCAGATCTTTGAAACCAACGAATCACGGGAGCGAATCAAAGAAGAGATGATCAGTCGATTTCACGTATACGTTGCAGACCGCTCCATTGCCCAACAGCTAGAAACATTTCAACTGGGTCGCCGCAGTCATGCGCAGCCTCTACTTAGTAATCATCATCAGTGCCAAACAAGGTCTCGTATGAGGAGATCATCGATGAGTTTCTCATGTCATGATCATCGCGAGAAGACGACGTACAACCGCATGCCTAACATTGTGATGACTGCCACAGAGCCAACTTCACCATCTACGCTCTCGACATGCGGCAGCAATCATGTCCCTGAACCATCCGACGCGTTCACACCATTGCCTTCTACGCATGGCCCACCACCGGGTTTCGCGTCATGTGAAACTTCCACGGCTGTCAAAGAACGCCGCTTCTCAAGCGCAACTGTTGCTTATTCTGAAGAATCCAAGCCGACTTGCTATCCGACAATAGGTCAGAAGGAAAGAACCACCAACGTGTGCGCTTTTCACACGGAAGACAATATACTTTCATCAGCAGCGGATGAACAGCTTCCCTTACAGTTCAGGCTGCTTTCATATTTGAAACTCTTTTGCGCATGCAAGACCTCAACAAACCGCTGACATTGCAGAAGCATCGGGGGCACCAGATGTCGCACATTACCAACAAACAGAAATGTGCGCTCAGCACGACGTCACATGGATGGCGGCCTTAAAAATGGCTCATCAAGAAACTCAGACGTGGACTTCCCCATCAGCCAACCCACAGAAGAAAGCGCGGTCCCTGCAACTCCAAGAACAAGTTCGGTTAACGCAAGGACGAACCCGACACAGACGACGACGACGTAGAAAAGTGCCATCGAAAAAGCAGACGCAATACAGAGAAAGACATCTAAAGACTAGCCAACTGAACCTAAGAACAAATCGGCCAATGCGTTGTTTTCCTAGGAATGTACATCTTAAAGGAAGTCTTCAGTGCCAGCAATCAAAACAGCACCTACTACGACAAATGCGAAAACAGTGCAAGCAACACCAAAAGGACCGGTGCGATCTTATGGCATAAAAAAAACAATAGAAACATCGCCTGAAAAACTTCGTGCAACGAGCACTTTTTTCAGAAAACGCACACCCATTGCGCCTGGCGCCCATTGCAGCCGCGTCCGGCGGGCTGCAATGGGAGCAAATGTCACAGCAGTAGTTGCATTCTTGGCCGCTTGGCTGGCCCGAATGGCGCTAGCTGACGGGGATGAGACTTGCCGGCTTCCACCGGCGACTGGCGTTCCAAACGCGTTCCTAACGCACTTTCTATGCCAATACCAGACAACAGTCCGCGACTGTTGGCGCCGCGGCGGATGACACCGTTTTCGACGCACGCGGCTGACCGCACCTTTAGCGGCACTACGGTGGAGAGATGGGTGGGTGTGCCGACCGGTGAAGTTCACTGCTTCTCCGCAACATGACAACAGGAGTGGCGCTGCGGTCAGAGGCCTGCTAGGGTGCCTCGATGCCAGCGCCGCCGTTCAGGGTGGTGCCAATCTTTGACCGCCCCCGCGCCGCCGCTTTCTCGCTGCGACGCCATCTTGAGTCACAGCGAGCGGTTGCGAGTGCTTGGTGCCGGTGCTTAGTTCGAGACACAGTGCGCGCGGATGCTTCGCTGACGCTTCTACTTGCTGGACAGTGTTCAGCCGCATGAATGACAAGCTTGTCAAGTGCATCGAGTCCACATGACGGGCTGTTGTGTTCCAAAGTGGACCGGATCGACGCGTAAAGGGCTTCGTTGTTTACGCTTCCCCCGGGACCCAGAGCGAAGGAAGAGATGGGAAGCCCAAGTAAAGCGGTATCGATGGAAGGCAACGGATAGCTCCTACATTTGCGAGGTAAGTGTCAAGAAAGTTTAGACTATCGCATTGTGTTTTTCATAAATAAGAAAGTATTCTCTGATCCTCGCTCACGTACCTACGTTCGCTCACGAACTAAGCACTGCACCGATGCTGAGTAGCCTATGGTTTGCGAGCGCGCGTCGCATAGGCTGTTGCCGTTTTCATCAGCGCAGTCTATGCGAGTAGTACCCTTATTTTAAGAACTGACGAAAATGCTTCGCCGCGAAATAGCCTTACATTAGCTACAAATCGTCATGTAAACCACCTATTTTACTTTTTCACGCGAAGCACACATCGTGTGTCTCTTGTTTCTTTTTTTTCCCTCAGTTTCTTTTTTCGCTACTGGTTATTTGGGACTAAAGAACGCAGTGCTTCTTCTGAGGAGAGCGGCTGTTGTGTACGTGGCAAGCGAAGCATTGTGATTTTCTCTATTCTCAGCAGATATCTTGCGGATCTCAGGTTGTTACGTTAAATAGCTGATTTTTTAGACGAATATATTTGTAGCGTGGTGCTCGTAAGCCGATGGTCATTCGTGCTCATTCCCCATCGTAGTGGGTACTGTGACGGTATTTAAATGATTGTGCACGGTATGCCCAGGTGTAGTAGAGTTAAGGGGCATCATGAGACCAAAATGTTTCGGCGCTTTCTGGCATGGTGTCTGTTGTAGCCTGTGCATTTCTTCGAAACGTGTGAAGCGAGGTAATACAGCATTACTTCTGCGAAAATTTATTTTTAAGCACTGTAATGGGTTCTCTAGCTGTATTTACAAGGCAACTTTTCATATCAATAATTACTTTTGTTGTTTTACTTGTACTTAAAAACACTTTGAAGAGGACCAGTACGAGGGAAATCGACAGGATGGGCGCCGTCTGTTAAAGTCAACAGCCCTACATCATCATGGACTATATTTTCGAAGTGAAAAACATTGCTAATCTGTATTTGATTGTCTTAGTTTCATTTACGGTTTTTGTACGCGATATGTATGCAGTGTTGTTTATTTTTTCAGTGTAGTTATCAGTGTTCTAATGGTTATTTATAAAATGTTCTGTACTCGCCATCGCTGTGTTTGGCTGATGCGACGTATTCGATGGTAGCTGATGTATTCTGGCTGGGTATCTTGATTAATATTACCCGCGGTTGCGTTTTCTTGTTTGCATTATTTTAGATTTATATTGTGTGTAATAAGGTTGATGTACTCACTTGAACCCCCCCCCCCCCCCATGTAATGAATAAATAAAAAACAAAACTCTCACTATCCCGAATTGTGTGTCGACCCTACCATGCGAATTTTTTTTATCTCGTCTTCAGCATAACCTTCAGGCGCCACACAGTACATATAATTTTTCATGTACATATCTCTTTCATGATTGATTGTACTAGACATTATAAGTAAATGTATTTTCGTGCATCGTTTGTTTCTTGTGTGTACTACGCAAGATTGACACAGACAAGTTACGTTACATGTTTCTCTACAGCACTAACTAAACCTTATTTTCACCTCGCAGTTATTTTTAGACCAGCTTAATCCTGTCAGCACACAGTGTTGTGGGGAAAAAAAAAGCAAAATTGCGCGTAGATATCGTCAAATAATTGCAACGAACGCGAATAGCACGCGCAACGCAAGGGAAACTAACCGCCGTGCGCGAGTGGCTGGCTACGGTAAAGGAGGCGTGACGTGTAAACCGAATACAACAGCGAAAACTTCCACACACAGGGGGTCGCAAACCTTATATACGAAGCATCGAAGCGCAAAAAAATAGTGCGTATTTCAAACATACACACGGCATGTTAAATGTAAATTGAATTAGGCAACTTGGGGCATGTTCCCGGCGCCATACATTTACGTCTTGACGAGTTAACGGCTATTGGTTATAAAGATGTGCAGATGCTATACCGATAAAAAAATCCTCATCAAGGCAAAACACTTGGAAGTGCGCCGCGAGTAACACTATTTATGAACGCAAGCGTAGCTGTCTCTCAGCTCGTTTGACTCAATATGGCGGCGCCAGCGGGGTTATCTCCACCCTGGACGGCGGCGCTGGGCATCGAGGCACCCTAAGGCCTGCCGCGCAGCGCGCGTCGTCTGCTACTGAGTGCGCTGTTATTGCGCGCCTGTATATTTTAGATAATTGGTTCTTACAGCATAACCTGAAAGAAAATGGTTGAATTATGTTGAGATAATGCATAAAGAGCGATGTTTCCTGCTTCAATGAGTAATTTTCAAAAGCGGTCATTTATATCATCTCTTAACACGCCGACGGCACGGTGTGCTGCGCTCGCAGTCACGATAGTTCTCCGAGTTCCTACAATTACTTAGACGCTTAATAAGCGAAGCGAAGACTGCGGGTGATGTCTTTGAATACTAAGCTCATGAGACTCCAGGACAGAGTGAGTGTGCTCCTGCACATAAGAAAACAAGCCGGGAGGCCACCACTTTGCCTTCGTTGAGGTTACAAAAAGTTTCAACCTCATTAGTGATGTGTCAGCGCCACTTCAATGACCTGTAGGAAGATTCTGCATATTCCGATGGCGTATGTGTGGATAATCAGTCACACTGCCTACGAAATACACAAGCAGTTATTTGATGTATAAAAGATGTCTTGAACGGATAATTCGAAAGTTTAATAGCTGTCCTGGTCAAGATATTTTCTAGCCGTGGACGTCTACAGGTACTTCAGTAAGCCCTGCTAACGTTACGCTAAAAGTTGGCTAATAAACATCTCGACAAAAACAACTTCCAGAATTCTATTAGACGTTCCCAGAATTCTGTAATAATGGCTTCGGGAACATTATGCAGGCTTTTATAAAACATCATGACAAGAACTTTATTATACGTTCACTAAATTCTGTTATAAACTATAATAGAATTCTGGGGACGTCTAGCAAAATTCTTAATTAAGCTATAAAAGCCTGCATATTGTCTAAGTCATAACGCATCATGGCTTCAGAAACATTATGCATGCTTTCATAGCTGTCTTTAAAGCAGCACTTATAGATAGTCATCCTACAGTGACGTGGTAAGCAAAATTAATGACCACTTCAGCATACTATGCATTCGTATGCTAGCCTCATAGTACATATGTTACTATATAGAACTGAAAAATAAATTGAAGCATTACATTATATAATTTATAATAACTTGCACTAAATGTTTTAACATATGTCAAATGTGCAATACACATCCAAAACAAATGTGCATACACAACATGCAGAAAAAATTACAACTGACCTTGTGAGAAAGCGGCTTTATTGACTAATAA
>NC_051157.2:177851587-177869087 GCF_013339745.2 Dermacentor silvarum
CTAGATCACCATTAGTCCCTGCCTCGTTTTACCGGATGCCAATAAAAACTACTACTACTACTATTACTAATAATAATAATAATAATAAAAACAAAGTAATAATGGTCGGCTAATACTGGTTCTGGTACAGTATTTTTAACAATAACATTGCCCATTCTTGTGCCCCAGTCATTGACATCGGACGCTGCTAAGGTGCCGCGATCACTCGTATCGCCCTATCGGCGTGGTGCGCGTCAAGCAACAGATGACGACTGGAAAATTACATGCAATACTCGTATTTCACGCAAAGGCCAAGCTGGGGACGATTGTTTCTATTAAAGCGAATAGCTTTCTGTGAATCTTCCGGACGTTCTCGTGGTTAGTTGTCGGTCGACGGTCAGTGTTCGGACTCGGTAAGCAAATGTTCGATCGCTCTCTAGCCCTCTCTCACTAGTTTGTTCGATCGGGCTATTCCCTGAAATTGACAATAATGGTCGATGGATTCCTGACAATTTTTTGTTGCTCCTCTTGCACCTCGTCATCGGCTCACACATGCCCACCCCGAGTGCCACCTGAATCAGCTACTCCGCCCGCTGGATGATCAAAGCAAAACAAAAAAAAATCTGAAAATAGAAGGAAGAAATTGGTTCATGATAGGACCATTAAAAATATCGTCCCTGGGTTGCAATAATCTGACGATTCTAGTAAAACTCTAACCCTTTTCGCGCTTCGTCAGTGGCCCTCAGTGGCACTCCACACACTTTATAACTAAATGTATTACCCGGTTCGGCCGACCGTGAATGGTGGGTGATAAAAAATGAATAAGATCAAAGTAAAGCAATCCTGACTTTACACCGGTCCTGTGTTCTTTCGCCTTCTTGACAACGCTATCCTTCAACAAAGTAAAGCCATGTAGAGACAACGACACGAACAACAGAAAGCTTGCACGTAAACTTCCTTATTTAATCCCTCATTCCCTTTTCCCTCGTGCAGGGTAGCCAACCGGACATCCGTATCATGAATTTCTCTGCTTCTCTTGCTTCTCTCTTACTCTTTCTGGGGGATAAAACGTGCAGGCTCAGCTGAAACATTGATAAGTTGATCTGCTCTCGCTTTAGCACACTTATTAAAACGGAGTTTTCTAGGCGAACACTTCCCGCCTTTGCTGACCGTCACGGTTACTGCTGCTGCGACTGCCTTGCCGAATAGCTCACACACGGCACATCACTTATACTCGTTTAATGTATCGGCTGATATGGAACCCTATCTGTATTAAATCTGCAGATGTAGCGGTGGTCGACTCCGTTCTCAACGGAATCAGGCAGTGAAACAGCGAACGTTACCCCGGCTTGTTCGACTTCTTGTAGAGTAAGGTAAGAATAAAGTGCAATAGTGAACTTGACAGACCCCGGAAATGGAGTGATGAAAAGTGGGCGATGCCGGTAACAGCGTAAACTGTTGTCACGGTGTGGGCATTTCGACGAATTACCGATTCCCGAGTAACACGCTAAAGCTACGCTCCAAAAACGCACTGCAAAAAGAGGGACTGTTTTAATGCTATCAGGTATCATTGGAACTCCACGCAGTCTTTGGCATGCATGTCTGTCCATCGCTATCTAGTTTCTTTCACTCCAGCTTTGGTCACTGAGTATAATGGGCAGAGTGTCCGCCGCTTGCAGTGCTTAGAGAACGGGTCCGACACCAACCGTCGGACAAACCTGGCTTACTGGGTATGTGCCACTTTTCAATGAACCTCTTTGACGCCAGCTTGGGTGGCTTGTCTCACTTGACAAACTCCGCGTGCGAACTTTGTGGTGGCGCCACTATATGACGGAGCGTGTACGAAGGGAAGTGTGAGGAGCCTGGCTGTAGTACCCGCTTCGTACATGACGCGTTTCGGCGGTGGAAATACTATGTGTCGCTACATTGCCTTAATGTAACGACACTGCTTTCATGCTTTAGTGCTAATGCTCAGAACGTAGACATTCGTTGTGAGGTGTGTTATGTTGGAATTTTCATACTATGTGTTTACGTACTTAAAGAAAGCTCCGCTTGCAAAATGTGCCTTGGATCTACTTAAGGTTCTTTTTACTAATTAAAAGGTGCCGGCACTGCCCTTGCCACTGCTGGCAAACGTAGTTTACTATTATTTAGTTGCAGTCAAATATCAACGCTGGAAGAGCCGCTCGACGAAGGCCCGGACGCCAAAGCTTTGTCAGCGCCGTCGCACCCCGTTCGCTGTGCATATAAGGCGGGTGCCGGTTCGTCCGTCAGCGTCTTCCACAAACCAGAGGGCGGAAGATCGGTGTCAGACAGTTCTTTAAGGGCGAATGCAAAGTTCAGAGGCCGCTGAATTCACGAGGCTGCCACTGAATATATAAATAAATAAAAAAACCAAATGCTCACGAATTGCGACAAAGAAAGACCACCTGTAGCCCGCTGCAAAGAGCCCGCATACAGGCGTGGTGTGGCGCGAACGCGCCGCCTCAAAGAACAGCGGCACGAGCTCGTACGAAGAGGCCAACGAACGGATATCCTCTACGCAAGCGGCGTGTTTGAGTCTCAGAATGAATGCTCGGTTTCCACACTGCGCTCAGCATTGGCGCCGGGTATGCACGCGTTAGAAGACTTACGGCAACGGGAAGGTTGGTAGGCCCAACTTACCCATGCTACCTGTTTGACTGAAAATCAAAGCGCCGGCACCATCAGGGCGTAGCGAACGTTATTGTTCTTCCCACGTAGCTCGGCTTGTAACTCTCCAAGCATGACGGCTTCCTAGCATTGCGCGAAACGTACGACAGTTCAGAGGCGGTGACGTGCTTACAGCGCCACCAGCGGCGAAATAAGCTGCGACATATCGTGACACACAGAACGTACGTTAGTCAGATGAAGGGAAGAAGGAGCGATAGAAAAGAAGAACGAGACGTCTGGAATCAGCGACTTGCCACTGCCCAGCTGATGTGCCTTGTGACAAATTGTCCAGTCATGCGGGACAAGCAGAAACAGACGACTGTCGAGAGACTGAAAGACCCCCAACTGGCGCTCAAGTTTTTCCAGCGTCGTGTCAGTGATGCAAGCGGTAGGGCGTGACTGGGGAGTCACGAAGAAAGGAAAGAAAAAAAAGGTGCCGTAGCATTATTCGGTCTGGGGTCGTTAATCGAGTGAGCACGTGTATAACCGGCGTCGGAGGATGCGCTACCTCCTCTCCCGAGCATCTGATCTTTCTTATGCCTCACGTATAAGAGCTCTTGCGTATGCTCTATAGGGGCGTATCGCTGGTCCAGAAGTGGCGAAGGCCGTCTGCAAGGAACCGCTCTACCGGCGACCAAAGGCACATCTGCGGCTTACACACCCGTTTCAAACAGAACCCACCGCTCGATAAGCTTCCCCGAATCCCTTCCCACAACTTCCGGACAGCAGTTCTGGCCAACTGAACGTTCTACAATGCTTTCTCAGGTACGTGAATCATAGGGAAAATTGTGCTGTGACGCTATAACGTAAAGCTATCCGAAACTGTTTCTATTTCATTTTTGCCAATTTCCTCCCACGACTGGAGAAAAATTCGGGCCATGCCCAGTTTGTTTGTCTATCACACGAATTCACAAAATTGCGAGAACTCCCCATCTGCTATGACCTGTACACACTGATTATGCAGGATTAGGCTGAACAAAAGAAGAAAAAAAAAACGCTTCTTTCTGATTCTACACCTTTTGTGCCATTGGCATTCCGCTATTGGTCAACATCTCTTCTGGCAGCACCCACTTCGCCTGTCTCTCACGCGACGTGCCAAAACCACAATAGCTCACTACGCCAAAGTGACGTCTATGCAGTAAAGATACCATTAATATGCCGAACACGACTACAAATATTTTTCGAATAGCCGGGCACTAGGAGGGGCAAGGGGAGGGGGGGTGGGAGTCTTCGTTGCGAAAGAAACAGAAGGAGGCTGGCTGGCGGTAGCTCTGGCATTGGCGTCTCGGAGCTGCTGGCGAGAATGACTTGTCTGTGTATAATAACCCGTTTGCGTACCAGCATAATTTTCTCTAGCCATCCACATGTACAATACATCACTCGGCCACTCTTCGCTGAGAACTCCTTATAGCGGAATTTCTGACCCCCACGTCATGTCGCCTGGATTTTCGACCAGCCATCGCAAGCTGAGCGGACCGATCGCAGACGAGTTCGCTACTCTCCTCACCCGGTTACTACTGTCACTGTGCTAGCTCGGCCCACCAAGACCCTCTCCACTTGCGCTCGCTCCACGTCTCTTGTCCGCCAATCAGATAAGAATTATCTGTCAAGGTAGCGAAAGCTATTCCCTGTGAGTGTGTGAGTCAACATTAATAAATATCCGGCAAATTGATGGCCTGGGTCTAGGCCGCGCCGGGGGCAGCAGAGAGACCCCTGTCTCTCGGTAGCTTCCCGGGCTTGCTGGATGGCCCAAAGTTGGTCCTGATGATCAGAGCTAGTCAGTGCGGTTCTCCACCGCGCCCTTAGTTCATCCGGGGGGACTGCAATTCTCCTCTGAACTATTTCACAATCCCAGAGTATGTGTTCTAGGGTGGCTACTCCATCATTACATAACTTACATTTGGCCTCAGGTGTATTCTGGAAACATGCGGGTTCGTGTAAGTTCTGGTTTGAAGTCGCCTCCAGTCAACCACCTGAGACCTGTTTAATTTTGGGTTAGGAGGTGGATATATACACCTCGACTTTCTGTAGAATTGGGTAATGTCACTGAATGAGAAAAGTCTAGCCCTATCCATCCGTTCCATCTCCTCCTCGGCCAGAGCCCCCCCTAGTCGGGCGCGGTTAGTGAGTCCTCACGCAACACGATGGGCAGACTCGTTAAGGTTTGGGTTGGCGGTGGATTCGCAGTCTGTATGGGCTGGAAACCAGATGATTTCCTTGTCCTAACATTCCTCAGATGATATAGGTTTGGTTTCACTGTTTAGAATTTTATTGCGATAGCAATTATATGGACACTCAAAAGCAGATTTCTGCCGTCGGCGTCGCCGTCGCCGTCGCCGTGAGGTTCCGTATGACGTCAATGGAGATGAAATCGTGGCCGCGCGCCGCCGAACGCTGTATGTGCGAGTGAAAGGGCGCGAGGGACGCGCTCTTTCACGGGGAGTGAACGCACGCGGAGAACAAACGCGCGTTCTGCGCCGTGCTTCCTTAAGGGCTGCAGAAGTAGGCGTCCTTTTCCTCTTTACAATCACCATATATGTAGAGCAAACGCGCCTTCTTCCGATGTGCGAGAGGCCGTGGGGGAGGGGGGGGAGAAGGGGGAGGGAAGGGAGGCGACGTTTAGCTGCGGCACCAAGTGCCTATTTATATCAGAGGCTCCGGCAACAGTCACCAACGCCGCACGCATTTTGAGCGAACGCGGGCAAAATACCGACGGCGTCGACAACAGTTCGGCGCGTTGCCGGTGCTGCTGCATGTCCAAGTTTATACAGCTGATAAAGCTAATATCATTACTCCGTATATCTCTCTACAAATTTGCTATCGCAATTGATGCTTCACCTTTCAGGTGAAACTGCGACAACTTTTTTTTGCAGCTTCAACTGATATCCGTCCACTGGCATAATTTCGTATAGCTGATTGATAGTCACTAATATGTATCTATATTTGGAAGAAGCGATAGCCTGTAAGCGTTAAAAAATCGACCTCATAGAAACGAGAAGATCGTTTCATTGCGCTGTTAAAGCAACGCCCCTCCACCGACCGATGCATGCCTCAACGGTTAGGTAAATTTGACGTCAGAATATCGATATAAAGTCAGAATGGGCTAGTTTTACGTTACACGGCCCCTGTATACTATCAACAAGCCCAGCAATACAGAAAAAATGTCCAAGACTGTGATTATAAAAAGACGTATTGTGTAACAAGATGTTCCACGTGATGAAACTGAAGCCGTTCCTTTGCATTTGGGCGAACACGGTAATGGGGAACTTGTTACAATCTCAAGGGCTCAGCCTGTACTCGAAAAAAAATTTCTTGAGACAGAAATTTCGGTAAAATCAAGTTCCTGCCAATCTACACACATCTATAGCGAAAGTTATCGGCCAACGGCAAATAACAATTGCCAATAAAAACCATTTTAATTCGTCTCCTCGTAATAACCGCGGACCACCATTCAATATATCCGAGATGCTTATGGGGTGGCAAGGAGAGACAATAACATTTTCCATCTTCTGCCTGTTATCTCTCATTGGTTTCCTGTCCAGAAAAAAATATCGCAGTTTCGCCCGAAAGACGAAGCATCGATTGCGATAGCAAATTAGTAGAGAGCTATTTGGAGTAGGGATAGTAGTTTTATCGGCTGCATAAACTTGGACACATTGGCTTACTAACTGAATTAACAATCGTGGTGTCAGCGCGCACAAGCAAACATGAATAGATCACACTGAATGACCGCAGCCAACGGCTGTCAAAACGCTGGCAGCAAGCGCAGGTTCGCGCAGTCTATCGCTTCAACGGAAACTGAGCGGCGAATGCACAGCGCATACTAAGGTCAGAGCCATGTGGAGATAAGAGACGGTGCGGGCGACGGGCACCGCCGGGCAAACTGCAAAGGAGAAGTTGTTGGCAGAGGAGAAGCTGCCCCCTCCCCCCCTCTTCCCGTTTTTTTGCTTTCGCGTGGGAGATTGAGTGGCAAATTACGCCTTTGGGGCCGGAGCACAGCGCCGCCCCGCCTACCTCCCCCCCATACCCCCACGCGACGGTCGCGTTTGCTTTCCGCCGAGCGTTTGCTCTCCGTGATAGCGCGCGGGGGAGTTCGCCCTCCGTGATAGCGCGCGCCCCCCGCGCGCTTTCGCTCGCGCATACGGCGCGCGGCGACGATTTTATCGCCCTTGGAATCTATACGGAACCTCACGGGGACGGCGACGACGACGACAGAAATCCGGTTGAAGTGTCCATATAATTGCTATCGCATGCAATAAAACCTGTATTTATTCACGCGTGGCATGATTGAACTGGTATCGACAGGGTAATTTTGCCAAGGTTACATCATTGCGCTAGGGCATCAATGCTACATCTCCGCCATATTGTTGCCTAAATACGACCCATTCGTTTATTCACTCGCTCCACGAAACAGAGTCTTACTCATAAAGCAGTCTGCACACCAGAACTGTTAGTGAGAACAGAAGCCAACCAATAATGATGGCGGACGTAACGTTAGTGAGGAAGACGGGTCAATGAACGCGTAACACGCCTAAAACCGCGAGTTCCGGCAAGCGGTCATTACAGCAAGTCATTACAACAGCACTTGCTTCAGTCGTCACCTTGCGTCACGGCATAAGGACTTTTTTCTCAAATGTTGCTGTTGATTAGCGTAGCAGTGCGAGTTCAATGTACTAAAACAGCAGTGCAGAATTAAAACAAAAGGACATGGAAATGTAAAACTGAGTCCACTAGCACTGTTGTAGGAGAAGCAGCACTCGTTATGTAAGTTTAACGGCCTTGTGTCCTTAGTCGCTTATGGGCATTCATTCGTGCTCAACGAATCAATGATTTCCCTACCAGGCGTATGGAGTACAGATACATCGCCTGCCACATAATATTGCAGCATCCGCGCTTCTCGCGCTTTTACTTTCAACATGATTTTTTTTCACTGTGTGTAACGCCTGTGCTTTGAGTGACTTTGTCACCTCAACTCGGCGTAGGTGATCGTGATGGTGTGCGCGACCGTGGCCGCGGTCAGGAGCAACGTCGGCACCATGGGGCCCAACTATGGCGGCGCCAGCCAGCAGGCGCAACAGGCACAACCTCAACCGGTGAGCGAGACCAGACGAGCGGTTCGTACGCGTGTTCAATGCCCGTACAAGCCACTCGGAAGTTATTTTTCCCACACGTGGTGCCAAAAGTGAGGGGAGTGCTTCTTTGGTTTGTATATGTGTGTGAGTGCGTGCGTGCATGCGTTCTTTTGAGCTCTGAAGCAACCAAGATGAATTAACACCTAGCCCAGCAACGGGTTCTTCTAGCGACACACCATATTGCTAACGCCGAAACGCGTCACGTATAAGGCGTGTATGCAGCAGGGCTCCTCTCTGGGAATGTGTCTTGGGCAGCAGGACACCACTAGACACATTCCGCCATCTAGCGGCATCACCGCAAAGTCCATGACTGGCGCGCGTACGAATGTATATGCATACAAGATTGATTATATATGACGTGGCATCCATTCCACACAGCACTGAAGGAATTTTAAAGGATATTTCTTGTCATTGAGGAGGCCGCACATAATCGTCATCATCATCCGCCTATATTTATGTCCCCTGCAGGACGAAGGCCTCTCCCTGCGATCTCCAATTGCCCCTTTCTTGCGCTGATTGCTACTTGCGCCTGGATATTTACTAACTTCATCACCACACATAGTTTTCTGCCGTCCCAGTGAGCAAAAGTTAGACGAAGGTCGGTTTTAAACCCGGTTCCCTAAGCACATGTAGCCCTAAGCTGCCCGATTCTCATCCAATAGACCATGGACTACACAGTGACTCATGCTGGCGGGAGTACGGTCAGAGACACAGCAACCGGAAAGTCCGTGAACTATCCTAAGAATGCTAATCGTATTAAAATACTAACGTTATTAAGACGGAAAAGAATGGTTACTGAAAAGAAGCAGCCATTGCGTAATCTGACGGGTTCAGTATTCCCGGTAAACAGGAATTGAGAAGAGATAGGCTTTGAGCAGCTAAGAAGCGAACACAAAAGAATCATGCCGATTCCACACACTGTTGGAATCGAGGTCAACGAAGCTTTCTGTGCTGTTTTAACAGCGAAGCGGTTATAGCTAACCGTAAAACATGCCGCCTGCTGTCACGAAAACTCGCCGAGCTATGACGTCACTCCGTTTCCTAGTAACCACCTCGGGGAGCGACGTTTGCCTCGCCTCCTCTCCGTGCCGTGCACATGCTGCCTTGACATGGGACGTTAAGGAGTGGGAAGGAGAGCATGCGCGCGGCGCGCGCAATGCTCGGTAGAGGGAAAGAGAAAATGAGAGCGAGATAGAGAGAGAAACAAATTGTAGCAGCAGCAACGAGGCAACGCGCAGAGCTGCCACCGAAGCCGCCCGCGTTACCTAGCCGCGCATGCACCGAAGCAGTAGCGATGACTTCACATCGCGTTGCCTAGTAACCGTCGGCGCAGGTGCGCGCTCGCTTCGCCCGACACAGACACGACTTCTGCCTTCCTGCTTGCGTTTGTGGCATGCCAGGAACGCTGGCGCCGACGCGTCCAGCGCTAGTCACGCTACAGTGGCTAGAATGGGGAAGTGTGTTGAACGCGCCCGCTCGCGCGTTCCCCTTTGGGAGGAAACCGCCAGGTGGCGCTGACACACGCTTATACGTCGGCCGTGACGGCGGCAGTGCAAGGGCGCTGCGTGGAATGCGATCGTCCGCGCGCGCAGTCGAATATGCAATAACAAAAAAAAAGAAAGCTTCGTAACATATATTCTCGCTCATGCATGGCGGCAAATGGCGATAGAGTGCTATGCTAGCCCCTTCGTAATTGAAAGGCGCCAAGGTAACAATCCGGTTGAGCGTGCGTCGATGGTAGAATGTAGCTTGCTTTAGTCGATTTACTCCGGCTGACACCTTAACGAACGCTAAGCAAGAAAATTTCCGCTGGTAACTCGGAACCAAACATTAAATTTTTTGACGCACTGTTTACGCAAACATAATTTTTAAAGAGTGGCTCACAATCCGTTTAAAACAAACCATTCTCCGTCATCAATTATTTTTTGTTACGCGACGCACCTGAGCTGGTGCTTTTTTTTACGAGAAAAAAATGTTTTAAATTGTTGACAAACAGTTGAAACAGAACGTTGTCAGCCTTATATTATTTTGTGTTAAGCGACGCGACTGAGCTTCAGGTGCTTATTTTCACGGGAAGACTCTCTCTTTCTTGAGTGCCTTCGTGTAGAAGGGAAAATGTATGACCAAAAATAATTTTGTAACTTGGTTGGTAAGGCTGGGGACATGCGGTGCACAGCCCAATATGACGTCGTTTTTGTGCAGACAGTAGACAAGCTCTTCCAAGCTGTCACTGTGCAGCTCGTTGTAACTGAACCACATCGAAAACAGTGGTTTCAAGGGCGTCTATACAAATGAGAAGAGTTTCTCCGAAGGGTGAATGAGGCCCCCATTGACGCAGAACTTGGTGAACATCGCCACCTGTTTCATGGCTTTGCCGGTGGCAGCAAGGAGCTCGTCAAAACATTTCTTGCACACAGACTACAGGGTATATATTTACCCTGTCATGCAGAAGACTAGCCGCGAGTCGCTCATCTTTTCACGGTAATCATGGTCGGGTAGCATTGCGGATTCAAAATGACATAGTGGTGGGCTAGTTGGTATGACACTATTTACACAGTAGCGCAGAAGCACACGGACGGCGAAAGAAACAGACGGGACACAGCGCTAAGAACTGAGTGTTTGTCGCGTTAGGCGCCTGTGTCAGTTGAATGGGCGAGGTTCGTTTGTGTGTCTTCCTTGTACATTCCTTTTGTGTGTCGATATATATATATATATATATATATATCGGCTCTCGTCCAATAAACACTCAGTTGTTAGCGCTGTGTTCCGTCTGTTGCTTTCACCATCCGTGTGCTTCTGCGCTATATACTGCATTAATAAAGCATTGTGGACTTCTTTATCATGTGAGGAGCTTCTTCAACTTTCACACTATCCATCAGTGCGTCCAGTTCATGGTCTCCATCCTCAATGCTGAGGAGAAGTGTCAGATCAACCCCTTCACAGTGACCAAATCGTAGAAACTAAGACAGTTCACGGTGAGCAAAAATTGGGCAGCAGTATGATAGTAGCAACCAGACAAGAAACAATGTTTTCGCACCACTTGCTGCAGCACAAAAAGAAACGAACGTAACTTTCCACAGGTCAGGGCGGGCGGCGTCACTGAAGCAGCACAGCCGGTGCGACTCGCATCGGACAACGTGTCAACTAAAGCCCCTTGATGTTAGAAAGTAGCGACACTCTCCCCCCCGCGCGCGCTTTCCTCCTCAATTCTCCTCGGATTTCTCCCCCTCACCGGGCCGGCGCGGCCCTGAACCCTCCAGTGGCTCGCTGCAGCCGCATTAGAATCAATGCGCGCGCTTGTTTATTCGGCCCTTTCAAGCGTTGTATGGGAATTTATCCCTTGTGAAACTGTCATGACGAAAGTACGTTTCCGATAGAACGTCGTGACATTTTTTTTTTGAGGACGCTTCGATAAATAGAAGCGGAAGCGCTCCGAAAAAATGAGTACCAAGCAGTGGCTGAGCTGTTTACCTCTACGTCGCCACTTGGATAGTCCGTAACGCGGAGGTGTATTGGGTGCATACAATATAAGCAGCGTAAAGTATAAACTAGAATTTGGTTCACAATATTCGCTCTTAAAATGCTCAGAGAAGGTAACCAAGAAGAAATGTGATAGTTTACTTAAAGTGAATTCGCCAAAATGAGTGGGCCAAAAGCCTTTGTACCAATGCCACTGTGCAAAATACGTGCTGTGTTTGCGAAACAGCCAACATAGAACTTTACACACGCGCCTGTATTCCGTCACTATGAAACGACGAGAAATTACATTCAATCACCTCTGGGAGTAACCTAAGTCTCTCTCTCAAAAAAAAAAAAAAAACAACAAAAGGCTGATTGCTTACACGGAAACTGCTAAGACTGGCACTTGATAATTAACTTACAGACTTCAAGATGGCAAGTTAATCAGAATTGAGGGAGATTATCAGAAGCGCGTGGCTTGTACTTAATGAGCATGCGCGAATAATACATAATACCACTTATCTACATATATATTGCGGTTCATGCCTTCGCAACATAAAGTACGTAAAGAAAAAGAAATGCTCGCAGTATTGAAACTTTGCAAAGATACAATAAGCACGCAATAAGAGTAAAATAGTTCCTTGGCTTCACAAGTATCAGGCGCAAGGATCACACGCACACACACACACGCACGCGCGCGCACACACACATACACGCACACACGCACGCACATACACAAACACGCACACACACACGCACACAACTACAAAATATGAGTTACAGGCATTAACTCACACATTACATACATTTGAAAACTAACGCACGCGCGAAAACACAAAAAGCTTTGTCACGGGTCGAAGAGTCAACAAAAATTTGAGCCGCCTCACTTTAAGAAAAAAACTATATGCACAGTTATCGGTGCTCTGTATTGAACTGAACGAAGAGTCCGGCTATGCGAAGAGCATTAAAATCTTCATGCAACTTCATCCGCAAATATGAGGAAAGCTGCAACATTCGCCTCGCAAAGAACAGCGTGCTTAGAAGGGGCGAAATCCCTTCTCCAGATGTTATGGAGCCACTGCTTCCGACGCACGACATTCCGTTCACCTCGGGGGATATAAAATAAGGCTTGCCCTTTCTCTGACCTGCTGCTGCAGTGAAACGCGCAGCAGCAAGGCATTTTTACTGAAAACGAAGCTCAGATTCCTACGAAAGGATGGAAAAACTTGGGAAACACACGTTCGGAGCGGCAGGGCGACCACTACTTGGACTGCTCATGGCGAGCGGGAGAAACCAAAGGCGCGCGAAAGCAAGTTCCGCGCAGTTTTCGTGACGTCAGGGTCACCTGACCGGGTAGTCGCGCGCGCCGCAGCCATTCAGCGTGGCGGATGCGCTGCCTCCGCGAAAGAGGGGGAGAAAAGGAGGAGGTTGACCGCGCCGGCGAGGGTGTGGCGGCGTAGATCAAAGCGTGTCGCTACTTTCTAACATCAAGGGGCTTTACGTGTCAACGACAGCGCGCGCCCCCTCGCGGTTCCTTACCGGCGGCTATAATGCGCCCCATAGGCGCTGCGTGCCGCTCTGCACACTTCCCCATTCTAGCCACTGTAGTCACGCGAAAGGTCGCGAAAGCGAAGGTACCTCCGTAAATGATTGCTCGAGAATACCTTACCTACATGCGTAGTTAAGTTAAACCAAGTTAAGACCTAGCAGCAACCAAGTTAATACCTAGCACTAGCAGCCAGTAAGACTTGAGGATTGACACTTTCGGTGTACCTAAGCTTTTGCCTGACCGAGTGCGAACTTGCCCGCTATTTTTGCTTTGATTGGCAATAATTAATGGGGACGTTGACGGCGAATGTTCATATTCTTCAGCGTTTAGTGCAATACGAGACTGGTGAGTTGATGTTAAACGTTACGTTGCGTGCACCACTGCTGTTTGTCTGCGTAGTACACAGTACACGGCAAGACGTGTTTGTATGAGGCGTTGTTGTGCGCCATTGTTCACAATCTCTGAGAAGGTTAGGATTGTCATGGCCTCACACCGCACATCGCATCGGGGCAGAGGTTTTTAACTATAATTGAATTATGTGGCCGCACGTGCCAAACCACGATCAGATCATGAGGCACGCCACAGTGGCGGACTCCGGTTTAATTTTGACCCCGCGGGGTTCTTTAACGTGCACTTAGGTCGAAGTGCACGAGCGTTTTTGTGCTTCGCCCCCGTTAAAATGTGACTACTGCAATCGAGATGGAACTCGCGACCTTTAGCAACGCCATAGCCGCAAAGCTACCGCGACGGGCAAAGAAATGTTGATTTGACGTGCGACCGCTTCCGTAGTGTCGCCTAGACGCTACGGTGCTGTGATGCGGCTTTGCGTCTGCACGCCCTGCGTCAGTTGTCCGCTTGACAAATTTGTACGTTGTTTATATTCCGAAATAGCAGAAACGTACCCTACCATACTTTGAACTTAAACTTACCCTGTTTGTCAGCAACCGTTGTCGTGTCTAGAAGTAGTGTTCCCTTGCCTTTTTACGTCGCCTTTTTCCTCTCCCGCCCTCGCCCAGGCATGGGAGAGGTGAGCGAAGAGTGGTTAACTCGTTTCGTGACGGCATCGGTTCTACTCATTCTCTGTCTCCTTTCTACCATTCAATCTACCTCCCATCTGGACTGTTGCACATTAGTTCAAAGGTAAGCGCCGCAGTTTCTGCAATGCTTTAGCGTTGGGCCACGGATACTTACAGCTTTCGAGAGGGTATTGTGGCAGCTCCCTGGAAGCTCCAGAGGGTATTGGGCACATGCGAAGCGATGGAAAGGTCCAAACGATTTTCTCGCGTCGCCTTTCCTCGCTGCCACGCTCCTGCTATGTATATGCATGCTCTGGTCCTCCTCCTGAGAAGGCGCGCAAGACAGCGACAGCAGCAGCAGCATAAGTGGGAAAATCGAGGGACGTAGGAAAAAAAGATTCGCTTTAAAAGAAATAAAAACTGGGGGTTAAAAGACGCTGGGCTGTAGCAAGGGTTGTCAGGTTCAGAGCAAATATTGCAAATAGGTAAGGAAAGTAATTAGCAGAAGTAGAGGTGAAGTCAAAAAGTATACAATCCTTTCACACGCCACATGCTGTTCGCAGAGGAAAAACTTTTTTTGCACAATAAGCCACTAAAGAAGGCCTCATTGAAATAAATAGGCCAGTGACTAGCATGACAGTGCTATTGTTTATTTTTAACTGGCATGTACACAATTGTGCACACTGACTCATGGTGGCCACGAAATTCATCGATGCGTTTCAGGCTAGAAACGGAAATAGCAGTAGTGTGTGTGTGTGTGTGTGTGTGTGTGTGTGTGTTTGTTTGTAAGGCAGAGTGGCGCATCCTGAATTGGCCTTTAGCGTCCACTATTTTATTGATGGACGGCTCTGAGCTAGCACTGCATCTGTCAAGGTCTTCTTCCTTTGTTCGGAAGTCATAACCATGTTGACGTCTTTGTTTGAACTCTGTAAATATTTGTCTCTTGAAAAATGAGCTTGAAGATGAACTCACGCATTTACTTTAAAAGGCGCACGGTGTTGTGGTTTGATCCGCATTCAAGAGGCTTCCGGGTTGTCCGCCGAGCGCAGTGTTGGTGTTGGTAAGTAGGGGCAGGGGTGCGTTTTCAGTGAAAGTTTCAGAATTGACCACTGTACATTTTTTTCCACTCTACAATTTTTTTCAGTAATCTTTACGTCTTGCACATAATCTTCATCTGCGTTTTCAATGCAAGCAGAACTGACGAACTCCGACAGCATCATCCTCCTCGTCGCCAAAGGAGTTGACGTCCGAGAAACTTTCCCGGTGCAATTTTCTCCAGGTGTTTGTCCACTCATCGCTTGTCTGCATCGTGATGTTTCTTCTCAGAGAACTAGAAAGAAGGCAAAACAACATTTCGCCACAATGCGAGGTGACGTTAGCAAGGTTCTATTGCACAGTTCCCCATCCAAATATTTATCTTTACAGATCTGGTTTATCTCTAACTGACCTCTGCTGTTTTTTACGAAACAAAAACTGTTAATCATGTTTCTTTGTTGCCGCCGCTTTTCCTCCCTCCGCAGAATATTTCTCACATGTCCGGCTGGTAATTTGTGTTTAGCATTTACAACACCTAACATAGTGTGCTTTTGGGCCTGCCAATTAGGCTCAAGCATTGAGTTCATTATTACTGCTCTGCATAAGTTCATTGAAGCGTCCAGAAGAGTTATTCGTCTGGGTACCGTACGTCATTCATATTATTCTTTTTCCTATGCTTATGAGAGTCCTGTCAAAATTTTGTTTATGCTTTAGTTGCCTTATGTTTCTATTTTGATTGTTTGCTTTTTACCTATCTTTCGCTTTTGTTGGGTGTACTTTTGTCGCGATAGCAATTATATGGACAATCAAAGCGGATTTTTGCCCTCGGCGTCGCCGTCGCCGTGAGGTTCCGTATTACGTATGGAGCGAAAGCGCGGCAGAGAACAAACGCGTGTTCTGCGCCGTGTTCCCTGAAGGGCTGCAGAATTAAGCGTCTCTTTCCTCCTTTACAATCACCATGTATATAAAGAGCAAACGCGACTTCTTCCGTCGCACGAAAGGCCGTGGCGGGACGGGAGGGAAGGAGTGAAGGCGACGTTTAGCTGCGGTACCAAACGCGTATTTATATAAAAACGTTGCGAGGCGAGAAGGTGGTAAAGACTTCCGACGCTGTTCGACGAGTGTGCTGTTCTGATCTCGTCGAAAACCTCCAAGCCACCACCAGAGGTACCGGCAACAGTCACCAAAGCTGTGCGCGTACGGTGCGAACGCGGGCAAAACGCCGACGGCGTCAGCAACAGTTGCGCGCGTTGCTGGTGCTGCTGCATGTCCAAGTTTGTACAGCTGATAAAATTACTATTCTCACTCCGTATAGCACTCTACTACATTGCTATCGCAATTGATGCTTCGCCTTTAGGGTGAAACTGCGACATTTTATTGCGATAGCAATTATATGGACACTCAAAAGCAGATTTCTGCCGTCGGCGTCGCCGTCGCCGTCGCCGTGAGGTTCCGTATGACGTCAATGGAGATGAAATCGTCGCCGATGATAAGTGGTTCTTGAGGGAAAGGGAAAGGTTGGCGCTATCTTCCGCGTGCCGAACGCTGTATGTGCGAGTGAAAGGGCGCGAGGGGCGCGCGCTTTCACGGGGAGTGAACGCACGGCGGAGAACAAACGCGCGTTCTGCGCCGTGCTCGCTTAAGGGCTGCAGAAGTAGGCGTCTCTTTCCTCCTTTACAATCACCATATATGTAGATCAAACGCGTCTTCTTCCGACGCGCGAGAGGCCGTGGGGGAGGGGGGAGGGGGAGGAAAGGGAGGCGACGTTTAGCTGCGGCACCAAGTGCCTATTTATATCAGAGGCTCCGGCAACAGTCACCAACGCCGCACGCATTTTGAGCGAACGCGGGCAAAACGCCGACGGCGTCGACAGCAGTTCTGCGTGTTGCCGGTGCTGCTGCATGTCCACGTTTATACAGCTGATAAAGCTAATATCATTACTCCGTATATCTCTCTACAAATTTGCTATCGCAATTGATGATTCGCCGTTCAGGTGAAACTGCGACATTTTTAGATGTGAAGCAGCTTATGGTCGGGGCTATGTCACTCACTCCCTCCCTCTCTCCGCCGGGCGGCGTCCACACCCGCACTGCGCATGCGCATCCTCCTCCCCCTCCTCTCCTTGTCTCAACTTCTCTCCTCTCAGCATTACTCCTCTCCGACACTCCTCTCCTCTCCGGATTGCGCAACGAATGGCAACACCTGCGGCTCCGCGCGCGATAATGCGAAGCAGCTTAGAGGCGCGACGGTAGGCGCTGCATACTCCGCTGGGGGACGGCACAACGCGCAGAACTGTTGTCGACGCCGTCGGCGTTTTATACGCGTGCGCACCGAACGCGCGTGGCGTTGGTGACTGTTGCCGGTGCCTCTGGGGGCGGCTCGGAGGTTTTCGACTAGATCAGCCATTACTCGTCGAGCAGCGTCGGAAATCTTACCTACGCAACGCCGCGATGAGTGCCACGGACAGCGCCAGTGTCAGCGCCGTGGTCGACCCCATGGCTGTTTCGCATACTACTCAGGGTTCCCTGACAGGAAGATGGTGTATTTTTTTTCATTACCTCCAGTGTATCTAATCCCTTGGATATGAGCCACATGGTGTTGAGGCAACACCAGCACCACCAACAACATATGGGCCCTAC